>NC_080742.1:88874610-89177640 GCF_020826845.1 Diceros bicornis minor | reverse complement strand
AGGAGAAGAAATGGAATTTAGAAGAGACGTTAGAAGGCTCCTGGAGTAACCCAAGCATAAGATAATGATGGTCTAGTGTGACGGCAGTGAGAATGGAGATAAAGTTCTTATTCTGGAAAATATTGTTAAGGAAAATGTTTTAAAATACATGAAACACTGGCCAAAAGGATTGAAGGGAAGAGCCAAGCAAAAGTTCTGCTGTTTCTGCTTGAGAGACTAGAAGCATAAGAGAACTAACAGAAACCTGAGAGCTGAGAAGAGAAAGTAGATTTGGTGAGGAGGTCGTGAGTTCAGCTGACGTGACAGTGAACACCCAGGTGAAGATGCCTTGCAACCAGCTGCAAGCCCGGAACTAATAATCAGGACTAGAGATTTAGATGACTGATACATGATTTTTTCTGAGACCCGTGAAAGGAACTCCTGGAGCTCATTCTCTCCAAAAAAGTCTCCCAAGAATACTCAGGGTGGTTTGACAGATCTCTTTATCCCGTCCTGGACACATGATTTCCTCCCATTATTGGGAGTAAGAAACAATGGGATTCACAACCAAGAATCATCTGAAGGGAAATTTATACTGTTAGTTCTTTATAAGTAATCCTGGGAGAAAGAAGATAGGTGTGCTAAACAGCATAGCAATAGCCTCAATACTAGAACATTATTCCTAGTCTGGTGTTATGTTCATAATTTCTTCCCATTCTCCTCCTCCACATAGCCATATACCTCCCTTTAACATGTACGTTATAGAAAGACATCATTATCCATAGATTCAGCCTCTCAACAACAGTCTAGATCAGCATATAGCACCCAGGATACTTAAAACATTCAACAAAATACCTAAGATATACCTTCTATGGAAAAAAAAATGATTATTAAAAGGGCTTCCAGAGTATTTCTCTCTGGCTGAGCCAAAGAAGAGCAGGCCAACAAATGAATCCAAGGTCATAGATTAATTCAGTTGGTTATAACATGTAGAGAAAGGCAAAGGTCATTTACTGAACTACAATCTTGATATCACAGTATTTATTAAAAGATCTTATAATGAAACAGCAAAGAAACATTACTGAGGCAGTAATGACATCTGAAGTTCACCAACAGCCAATAACAAGATGGGGTGTTGTAGGAGAGCGTACAGACTTAGGATGTATTAGTCTTCTACATGAGCTTCTGAGCAACTAGTTTCCTGGCACACTATGGCAGGAGCCAGTAAATGGGTGTGAATCAACTTTCTGCAAACCTAGTGTGCCAAATACCCTGTTTAAGTACAACACATCTAGACCACAACTTCTCGTTCCTACTGACAGAGCAGCACATTAATGGTCCTCCATCATCAAGCTCCAATCTACCTTACAGTTTTAAACATTATCTTCTCTCTGGCACTCACCCTATATCTTGGCCATATGGGACCATTCAATTTGTCATGTATGTGCCCCACAATTTCCTCTTCTGTCACTTTGTTTACGTTATCTCTTCTATCTTGAATTCACTTTGTATTCCTCCCATCTCTGTCAAAATCTTACTTATCTTTAATTCCAGACTGTCACCTTCTCTTTGATAATAATCTCTTCTATTTTGTGATCCCCTTAGTATTTCTTTTATATCTTATAAATTTTTGTTTTATGTTCCAGTTATTTATTTACTTATCTCCGCTACTAGAATCTATGACAAGAAAAATATTTAGTTTAATTGAACCTATCACCCAAAATGCTAAACTTTGTGACATTTGGCCCCATACTGAGGTGCTTCCTTTTTCTTTCCCCCTATCTTCTTCTCTCTGTATTTTTAAGTTTTTTATTCTCTCTTTTCTTTGTTTCCCATTATGTGATTCCTTTCAGCCTTAAGTGGCCACTCCTAGCTACTGTGTTTCACATAAAAACCAACCTCCTCTACGTGACTTCCAAGGTCTTGCAAAATTTGAATCCACCTTTTCTCATCAGCCTCATTTCTTCCTACTCCAAGCAGGCAAGTGTCTTCACTAATCCAGGAGAAGGTTATGTTCATTTCAGTCAGGGTAAGATGCTAGATAAACGGGATTGAATACTACAACAGTCTTGGTAAGGTAAATTGGTCTAACTGGGATTCCTTCCTACCTTAGTGGGCTTGCCATCCAGGCTGCTGCCCTTCTGTGCCATAACACCTGGTCAGGCCACTGCTTTGTCCTTTCCTTGGGATTCCTGATCCTTAACTATTTACCAGTTGGACCTCTCTCTTGCCTTCAACACAGCCTCTGGACTTCCTGACTAGTTTTGTTCCAATACTCTGCTCCAAAATGCAGTTCCTAGACGTTTATTCTTCTCCAAGGTATTTATCTGGCTCTGGTTCCCTTCTGTGCCTTAACTTTCAGCTTCCCCACAACCCTAGTCCATCATATCCTATGGTTGACCTCTCATCTGTCCTCTCTTTGCTGCCTTAGTTCTCTCTGACTCGGCATCTACGCCATTTCAGTCAATACCAAAGGGTCAAGTTGTAACAATTCCCACTTTCCACAGTTCCCATCTCTGTAACTTTGTCCATGCTATGGGCTGAATGTGTCCCCAGAAAAGATATGTTGAAGTGTTATTCCTGAGTACCTCAGAATGTGATCTTATTTGGGAATAGAATTGTTGCAGATATAATTAGTTAAGATGAGATCATACTGGAGTAGAGTGGGCCCTTAATCCAATATGTCCTTATAAAAATGGCAAATTTGGATACACACATATACAGGGAGAATGCCATGTGAAGATGGAGGCAGAAATTGGAGTGATGCAGCTATAAGTCAAGGAATGCCAAGGATTGGTGGTGGTCACCAGAAGCTAAGAGAGAGGCATGGAACAGATTCTTCCTCAGAGCCCTCAAAAGGAACCAACCCCGCCAACACTCTGATTTTGGTCTTCTGGCTTCCAGAAGTATGAGGGAAAAATAGAAAAAAAAATGCCTTTTGGTATTAGGACCTTTAGACAAACCAAAATAGTAACTCTCAAGAACATCACAGATTATTCCAGCCTATTAACAATAGGATGGCTACAGAGATAAACGTGCAAGTGCTCCATGCCCAAGCATCACGTGCAACAAGCGTCCTTTCTATGTCTGATACAAATCTGCTGTTCATGTCAGTGGACTTCACTCAGAAGACTGCAATTTGTTTTCATTCATTCTCAATGTGAAAAGGGATGGTTATGGTGTGTGCAATGTATTTATAATCATAATATTCAGCAGGACTTCAGCTGACAATCAAGATACACTGCTCTAAAGTAAATACTCAGATGCTTGCACTATCTTTAATCTGGTATTTATTATCTTCTTTCTTCCAAAACATGGCTCTTGAGACTTTGTCCTTATTTTAAATACTGTTTTATGCATGTAGATGACTTTTTTATTGAAGATCCTAGATAACCTTTTGGAATTGTGAAAGGAGAAAGAGAGATAGACAGAGAGAAGGCAAGAAACAGAGGCAGTAACAGAGTCAGAGAGAACTAGTGACTAAGCAGCGTTGCCAGATAAAAGACAAATACATTTTTAGTATAAGTAAGTCCCAAGTCTTGCGTGGAATATACTTATGCTAAGAACTTATTCATTGTTTATCTGAAATTGAAATTTAACTGGGCAACCTGTACTTCTATTTGCTGAATCTGTCAATTCAAGGGAATTTTCTAGCTCTTCCTCTCACAAAGCTGCACTGTCATACAAGCATGGATACAGGATTACTTTTCCTGGGCCACCAATAGGTGCAAGGCAAACAGCTCTCTGGGAAATACAAATAGAACAACAAAAAAAAACCTATCCAATGGCATAAACTCGTAAATGAAAACAAGATCCATAACTCAAACCTTTGTTGGTGGCTGGTCAGGGATGCAGTTTATCCGTTCTGATTCATCTACCACTGGGCACTCAGAAGAAGCAGGGGTGGTGCTTGTCCCAGGGTCTGCAGTAACTGTCCTCCCATGACCTGGGGTAGCTGTCGCCCCAGGACCTGGGGTAACTGTCGTCCCAGGATCTAGAATTATCCCAAAAGCAAACAGAAAATGACTATCAGACAGATTTAATGTCACAGGCATTCAATATCCGCATAGTTCTCAACATTTCCAATTATATGGACTCCATGACTGATTGGGCTTCACTCGGATGGCCTTGAAGTGTAAGCATTCACTTTATAAAGGCTCATTTTGTTCTTGCTGACTGTATGTATCTTTCTGTCTACCTGAATCATCTGCTTCTACCCCCAAGGCTCTCCCATATGAGATAGTGCATACAAGGGTAAGGAGTTCGACTCCACCATTAGATTGGCAGCTCACCAAGGTGGGGACCAAATCTACCTTCTCTAGTCCAGGGGTCATCAAACTTTGGCCTGTGGGCCAGATCAAGTCACAGTCTGATTTTTAAATGAAGTATTGCTGGAACACAGCCACATCCAGTTTTTCATGTATTGTCTATAGCAGCTTTCGCACTGTAATGGCAGAATTAAGTAGGTAGGACAGAGACTGTACGGCCCACAAAATCTAAAGTATTAAGTATCTGGCCCTTTACAGAAAAGTCTGCAGACTCTGCTTTGGTCATTTACTTCCTCCCCCAGCAGCTGGTTCACAATGTTTACGCACAGAACATGCGCAGAATATGTTGTTATCTTGAATGTTACCACCCTAATCATAATAACCTCAATTCTGCTTGTTCAGTCAACAGGCAATCCCTCAACAAGGAACACTTCTAAGTGATGGCAAGTGTAAAGTCTCATATGACAAAATATAAAAAGAGAGCCCACCAACCTAGAAATTGGCAGTTAGAAACTATCCCAGGACTTTGATTCAGATTTAAAAATCAGTAAAATAAAAAAGGCAGGTTTATTGCATTCTGAAAGAAAGAAGTAAGATCTCTTTAAGGCACTCTACAAGAAGTTGATAACAACATTAAGACAAAACGATGAGGCTTTTAATTATTTTCTTTTCATTAGGGTTTCCAGTTCAAAGGTGGATTAAAGGAACTCTATATTTGTGCCAGTCTCTGCATAAGGATTTTAGTTCCATCTTCAGGATCATAGACTTTTATGAGTTGAACGACCTTTGAGATTATTTAATGTAACTTCCCACAGAAGGAGAAAGCACATGCCTGGGAATGAGGTAGAGGGGCAAAGGTTTTCCTCTAGCCACATACCGCTCTTCGTCGCCTGCTTCACCTAGGGAGCTGCTCCTAGATGAACCCCAGATAAGAAATCACAGATAACTCAGCACAACACAGCCCTATTTTAGAACAAAACACTTCAATAAACTTTTATTAAAGTAACTCTGGTAGTTGTCACTCAAAGAACTGAACTTTGGCCTAAAACACTTTAATTTATTATATACTTATTTGACTGCCTTTCATGTAAGGGTATTGTTAATTATTATTGTTAACAGAATTAGGATTATTCAATGAAATTCAGCAAATATATTCCAGTGTCAATTGCGGAATACTGCACTATACTAACTGGGAAATGAAAGTGTCAGAATTTCAGACTACAGTGAGTACCTATGGAGCCGCCACAGTTTTAGTTAGGTGCTCCCCAACACACATACAACCCACACACACACGTGCGTGCACACACACACTCACACCAATGAACATGAAAGCATCACCTTCCTGCCATTTATGTGGTTTTTGCTCTGATGAGACAACATAGGGAGAGAGAACACCAGAGTTCCTCGTTACCTTTTGATTCCAAGCAATCTCTAGCCGAAAGCACAAATACAGGAATAGTGATGATAAACACCACAAGCAGAAGTACACTGAGCATAAGCTCCAAAGTAGTGAAATTTTTCCACTTCTTTCCTGCCATCTGTAAAAAAAGAGAGAAAAAAAATTAGAATTGAGTTTTATTTACTATATAGCTAGTAAATTTTTCAATGAAAAAGCTCGAATATATACTTAAGTAGAATGAATCACATAACAAACCCCCCATATAGCCATCATTAGAAGACATATAAAATCTAGCAGATTCTCTCTTTTTTTTTAATGTTAACAGCCATTGGTGAGCATTTCTTAGATCTATTATTCCATTAGGAGTGGTGACATAGTGATACTATAATTCTATCATTCTTTATTCATTTAGTGGATGAAACATTCCTATAGAGAGAAATTTCCCCTTATCTGTTATGTGGCTCACAAAGGTGCAGTTCATATAGGAAAGATAAGATAAATGACAGCTATTAAATCAGGGACCACTGGGATTGTCAGTGTTCCCAGGACTCTGTGCAGGCTTCCTTAGTCTCTGACCAGGAAGGCACAGACCACATTTAAGGTTTTTTCCTGGCACTGAGTTAACCACCATGCACATACTCAAATGAGGATTATGCCTCACATGCAGTCCTTTCTGGAAATCTTCCTCAGTGCACCTGTTTTAGGACTTTGTCCTTTGCTAGGGACAATTCTGATACTGACTGAGTTGTGACACTATCCTCCATCGGTAGCAGGTAACACAAATTCCCCATCACTTGCTCCACATCCTTCCCCTGGTTGCCCCAGATATCACTGCATTTAGCACCTCCTTCCTCTGACTCCACTTCTGTCATTCTTTAGAAAGCTCGTCCTTTGCAGTCAACATTCTGTATTCTCTCTCAAACATTAAACAAAATATATCCGTTAGTCACTTGTGCCTAATTCCAACAGCATTTTTTATAGATAACGTTTACTGTCTTTGAAAGGGAAAGTTTGACGTTTCATGCCTTTGGCTTAGCTAAGTTCTGAGAATGCCTGGGATACCCTGTCTGTTAACCTAGGATAGCAACATCCTATGCTGATTGCATTTTATATGCACAACAACACTGAGATATAAGAATGGCCAGGCTAATTTTTCCATTGGACAGATGAAAGGACTGAGGTGTTGTGTGCTTTAATGACACGCGCCCAAAGCTCAGGACAAGTCAATGGGAAAATTAGGGGTCCTGACTTCCACTTTAGGGATTCTCCTCATGACCTCACTTTCTGTTAGGTAAGGGCACACTCTGTCTTTCATGTTTTCTGTGAGAATTTATCTCTATGGACACAATATAGCACTTCTCCAAAAGCATGAGAAACTACGTAGACCCCTACTATAATGCAGAAATCTGCCACTCAATAGGGAGTGAAGCCTACAGCAAGTCAAAATCAATTCAAAAGCCAGAATGGAGGGAGAAATTTCTCATAAAGCTATATAAAATCTTATACAGAAGAAGTAAAATAAATTCATTGTCAAGTTGGGTCATGTGATGGAATGATTTCTAAAATGAGTTTCGTGATCTAACTAGCTTCTTGTATCTCCTTAAGTTATAGGAGATTGTGCATTAGAGTATCTAGAATCAGACACAAGAAAAGTGTAAAGTAAAAGGAGAGAGGAGACAGCAGAAGGAGCAGAATTATCTACATGAATGGGGCCACTGGTTTTGAGGCCTCACAAGCTTGTAATGGCTTCCATTGCTTATGAGACTAAACGGCGTCATCTACAATCTAACTCTTAAGAATCGTTGTAGCTAAGTTTTTGGGCTTCTATGTGCCATGTATTTCCCAGACATTATCAGTCATCCTTATAAACCTGAAATGCAAGTATTATTCATCTCCATTTTACAAGGTAGGAAACAGAGGTCAGAAATGTGTAAAACTTGTCAGCAACCCCAGAGAAATGATGGAGCTGAAATTTGCTCCTAGTCTATGCTTCAAAGACACTTATTTTCATGACTACATCAAAGCACACACCCTCCTCCAGCCCCATCTTCTCCACTTATCAGAATGTGTTCCTCCAGTTCGAACAATATCTCCTCCAGGGCTTAAAATTAATAGCCCTCCCTTGCTCTCTTGCTCCCAAGCACTCTATCTTATCTATATTTATAACTCTGAGGAGAATCTGTCTTTCCCTACTAACTTTTAAGCTACCAGAGGCCAAGGAGTGAGAGTATCTTACCCCTCCCTGAGTTATCCTTCTCAGCCTGAGAGCCTGCAGTACTGATTCCCTCCACTCTATGGGCAGCTGAGTGGGGTCAGGCAGAGAATCCAGGGCCAGTCTTCTGCTGAGAGTTGTCTCCTCTGGAAATCCAGATCTCTTCCATTTAGCCTAGAGATGCCAATGTGATTTTCTTTGTGCTCTATGATGTGAAAAATGTTGGGAAGAGCACAATGCTTCCCTGGATGCCACCTGGCAGGTGCTATACATGAGTATTTGTTGATTTGGGAGCAAGACTGAGTAGAACATAAACACAAGATCTTTTGTGTCATATGTGCACTGCAGTGTCCTCATTCCTCTTTCCCAAAAGATAAGGGGAGGATGAAATGGGAAATAGCGTGCCTTCATCCCAGGAACCTCACCAGTAACCATAGGAGTACAAGTGAAAAAGGAAGAAAAAAGAAAATTTGGATTTAAAAAATAACATAAATTAGACATCATTTTTTTATTTTATTTATTTTAGAAGAGGATTGACTTCAAAGGTTTTTTTTTCCCCCTGAGCTAACATCTGTGCCAATCTTCCTCTATTTTATATGTGGGTTGCCACCACAGCATGGTTGATGAGTGGTGTAGGTCTGCGCCCGGGAACCCACGAACCCGAGCAGCCAAAGCAGAGTGCATCAAAGTTAACCGCTAGACCATGGGGCCGGCCCCCAAGGTTTCTTTAAAGCAGTAATTTTCAAAATATGACGGAAAGGTACATCAATATCTCTGGAGAGGCTTTTTCAGAACATATAGCCACCTCCTTCTCCATATGACCTTGGCAAATATTGCTCATAAGTGTAATAGCCTTTATATGAGTTGTAACATAAAAAGAAATAGTTGAAAACCATCTTTTTATAAATAGAATATACACTAGTAAATGCACTTCCTGGAAAACAATACTCTTCACAGCCCCTTTACAAGCCCAACCACAGCTGAACACTGGCCCACATCCCTCTCCGGCTCTCTGTACTCTCCACTCCTAGCTCAGGGCCTGGTGGTCTCTCTGGGCAGGACTGCCCCCAATTCCACTACAGACCTCCTCACCCAAGCTAATTATGAGCTGACGTCACCTCTGCTCTGATATACCCAACACAGTGGACCTGTCTGCTTTTCTTCTTCCATATTGTTACAGAGTCATTTTATTTGGTACATCTTTACTAGAATGTCAGTGGAAGTTTGGAAAGGAAAAAGGGTAAAATCCTGTGATCAGTCTGCCAACTTGAACCCTTCTATATAGGTTTTAAAAGTTCCCCAGATGACTTTGATATTCACTGCTGTTTGAATTCACTTTGGGAATTTTGAGTTCATTAGTGGATTTAACAATACTGTACAACATTATCCTATGGGGGGGGCAGGTATAAATTGATGACAGTGAAATGAGGGACAAAAATGATGTAGGAGATGGTAATAAGGAAAAATAAAATAGCATATTTGGAGAAAGTGGTGGGGGATGGGTGGCCCTTGTGAAAGTTTTCAACCCATCAAAACACCCCTCCCAACACCTCCAGTATATCAAGCACCTTTTCTAATCCCAGCTCATTTATAACCAAGGATGTTTTCCTAAGGCTTTTTCCCTGAACATATGTCAACTTCCTTAGGTTTACAATGCTCTTTTTCTCCCTCAAATTGTGAGCTCCCAGGCTATGAGAATTAGGCTTGCTTCTTCATCTTCAATGTCCTAAGTACCTACTAGCAGAATCTGCATAATCAATACTTATTGACCAATAAGTATTGACCAATAAGTAACATTTTAATTCCTGATTGAATATTTACAAAATACCCAAATTCTTCCTAACTATCGTAGACCATAAAGATATTTTAGAGGATAAAATGATGGCACTTGCCTTAAGTGAGCTTCAAGTCCAATACTGTTATTTCTTTCTATATAATAAAAGCCATGTATGGTAGAAAGAGTATTCTTTCTTGAGAATCGGAAGACCTGAATTTTATTCCTCATTCTGAAAACAACAAGCCAGATGACCTTGGGAAATTTATTTATGTCTTCCGATTCTCAGTTTCCTCATTTACAAATTAAAGAAGTTGAACCAGAACATCTATAAAATTCATACCCGCTTTTAATATGTCATTTTTGAGTGAGTCACGCAAATTGCTTGCTTCTTTACTCCTCTCTTTCACAAAAGATGCCTGTGCTAAATATTTCATTAGTTTTCTCATTCTCTGTCGTGTCCCCAAGTTCTCCTGCTAAGAACAAGAGCAAGCTAAATAGAGCACAAGAAGACTTAAACTGGATTTCCAGTCCTAACATTTTTTGCTGTGGTAGCCAAATAAATTTACTTCACATTCTTGAGTCTGAATTTTCTAACCTGTAAAGATGGAACTAATAATGTCTATTGTTATTATTACCTATTGTCACCTTCTTCCTGTGAGACTCAAATAAAAACACTTTAAATAATAAAAGATAACACATCATTACGTTATCGTTTACCATAGAGAAGATAGTTTGTGGTTTGTGGGTCCTGGGTAAGAAACAGCACGTTCCTAAGAAATCCTTCAATCTCACTTTTCATGAGTGTGGCTGCACCTCACTCAGTGTTGTGAAGTGGCAGATGCACATTCCTGGCCACTGCCCTTATGAATGTGTTCTGATACAACCTCTTATCCGCTAAGTGCTCTATGGCCCCTGTGCCAGGTGACTCACTTGTTATCTGAGACACAGAGTGTAGAAAACGGCAAAGAAACAGGAGAAGTCCTGAGCAGCAGACTTGCCCATTTAAGGCCCACTTTCTCCACCAACCCACCCACTGCTCCACTCCCAGGCTGCCTTGTGAATCACACTACCTTTACTCAAAAAGCACATCCCCTCACTTCTTCCCTCAGGCCTTAATTCAAAACTCCCCAGCTTGGGAATCTTAAATCCTCAGCTCATCCTTAATGTTTGATATCTCTTTGCAGCCTCATTCTCCATCCAATCAATGTGCACTCACACAACCTCCACATTCTCCTTCAGGCTGCTTCAGACAGAAGCAGCCTTCCTCAGTCCTTTGTCCAAGCGTGAATTGCCAACAGGATTTCCTTCTCATACATTGATGAGAAATTGCTGTTTGTCAACGTAATGCCTTCTTACTATGCAAAAGGAAATGGGGCTGTACCTTTCTCTACAAGGATTGCCTTGTTTTTTCTAAAATAAATTACCTAACTCCAATCTTTCTTACCTGTCCTGTCCCCAGTACCTCACATTCCCGAAGGCTTTATAAAATATACCATAATATTAATCCTGCATATAAAATCCTATATAATTAATAACATTTCATGCCTGGTATAATTAAATTAACTAATGAAGTAAGGAGTGGACTCCTGTTCACTGGCAAGGAGAGGAGTTATCAGAATGCCCATTGAAGTGATCACGTCTCCTTTTCTTTGGTGGTTGCTAACAGTTGTGAGATGGGAGATTTTTCTTTATACCGATATTTATAATTTTTCCAAATGTTTATTAACACACTATGTTAGACACTAAGAAGAAAAAGGCACCCACACATTGCTAGTCAAACCATAAACACCATGTGCTGAATGAAGATTTGGCAAAAACTATTAAAGTTACTTACACCCATAATCTGGAATTCCATTTACAGAAATTTAGCCCATCAATACATTTGCATATGTGGGAAGCAATGTACGTCCAGATAAAGGTTTTTCATTGTATAATGACATATAACAGCAAAAGATTGAGAATAATGTAGATAACCACACAGAGAGAACTGAGTAAAATGTGAAATAAAATAAAATTCAATATTATTCAAAATCGTGATAGGGTGATTTTAAAAAAATAAAAAGGTCCAAAAATTCTTTGCTACTCCTCTCTTCAAGAGGTGGGAGCAAGCCTCCATTCTTCACCCCTTGAGAGTAGTCTGGTCTTAGTGATTCATTTCTCACAAAAGGAATGTGGCAGAGGCGATGGTGTGCGACTCTCAAGATGAAGGTGTTAAAGCTTCTTTCTTCCTTGTTCTGTTGGATCACTTCCTTCCTCTTTTTCTTGGATCATTCCTGAAGAAGCCAGCTGCCGTGTCATAATGACATTCAAGCAGGCCTATGAAAAGGACCAACAGCCACCAAGGAACTGAGGCCTTTTGCCAACAGCCATGTGAGTGAGGCATCTCAGAAGTGGACCCTCCAACCCAAGTCAAGCCTTCACGTGACTGCAGTTCCAGGCAACATCTTGGCTGCAATCTCATGAGAGACCCTGAAACAGAACCACTCAGCTAAGCTGTTCCCACATTCCTAACCCATAGAAAATGTGAGATAATAAATGTTTATTGTTTCAAGCTGTTAAGTTTTAGGGTAATTTGTTACACAGCAACAGGTAATTAATACGCATGGTTAAATATGACTTTTAAATAAAATATCATTTGCATTTTTTTAAATCAGTTTGCCTCTTATCAAAAGTCCTTTAGCATCATATATTCAAATATGGCTACCTGCTCTATAGAATAATACTAATTACTTTCTAGCTATAGAAGAGAAACATTTCCCTAAACCTTAAGAAAAAAAAACCCTCATTGGCATCATCTGATTGACTTTACTCACTGAATTACAAGGATCTTGATAGCGAAACCTACAATCTCAATTAGGAATGGAATTTAGGAAAATGCAAGATCAAGAAAAATGGCAGAAGGCAAACAGAATAGGAAATAATTTAAATAGCTTTAACAAGAAAAAATGTTTAAAAAAACTGCTACTTGGCAGTCTGTCATCAGTCCTCGAATATTCTATTTCATAAGACAAACATAAACTGCAATTTTAATGGTAATGATAAGTATAGCTAATAATGATTCAGTAAATGTGCTAAAAGGTTTACATAATTTGTCACATGCAATCCTTATAACAACCCCAAGTTAGTTACTGCCACTAGCCCCACTTTGAGGAAATTAAGCTTCAGCAAGGTCAAATAACCTGCCTGATGTCACACAGCTGGTAAGGAGCAAAGCCACAATTTGAACATCTGCCCTTTGGACTTCACAGCCAGAATTTCAACCACTACTCTATATTCTATGCTATAATGCCCCATATTGTACACCACCTTAGGCTTTTTGTGAGATTGGGGTCTTATCAAATAGTATCTGGGTCATTAACCAAGTACTTAGAATGTGCATAGCACTAGGTGAAGTGCTTATATGCCTAATTTCATTTCGTCCTCACAACCTCCCTACAAGTAGAGACTGCAATTATCCCCATTTTACAAATAAGCTCACTGAGCCTGACAGAGGCTAGGTTGCCCAAGGTCCAGACCTCAGAGCCAGGCTTCAAACCAGGCAATCTGAATCCAAAGCCACCTTCCACAACATGATGCAAAAACAGAAAACTTATAAATTCATGAACAATCAAGGTTTCTAAATTGAGAGGAGGTAGGATATACAAAAGACGCCTGGGTCCTTCCAAAGACAACCATTGGGTTAGAAGGCTTATGGAAATAAAAGGAAACAATTCTACAACATCTCAATTTCCATAGCAGCTGGGGGGTTTTAGAGTGGTTTTGTAAGCATCACTTACAATTAATTCACTTCTAGTTTATGACTCATGTTTTAAATTCTCCATGAGACCAAGGAGAAGGGGCTGCTGATGCACTGTATTCTCAGGTTTATTCATCATCGAGTTATCAATGCCGTGTCTCTGGAGGAACGGGAATCTGACTGCACATCCGATTATTCACTCATTAATTATTTACGAAACTCCTACAATGTGCCAAGCATGCTTTCAGGAGTTGGCTACGCCAACAGCAAACAAAACAGACAAAAATTCTTGCCCTCATGGGACTTATGTTCCTGTGGGTAGAAAAAAGAGAAGATAAACAAAACAAGTAAATATACAGCAGCTTAGACTGTGATAAGAGCTATGGAGAAAAATAAAGTGGACAGGAGGGAGATGAAGAATGTGGAGGTGAGGGGTGGCAATTTTAATTAGGCTGGTCAGGGAAAATCTCACTGAAAAGGTGAAAATTATTACTATATATAAATTGTACAGATCCCAACAGTAATTTATTCCTCAGTAATTTATAACCTGAATTAAAATGGTTATATGAGTAACTGCCAAAGCTTATTTTCCTGGGGCTGTTATAATTATTTAGTAAAGTATTAGCTAAACCAGGCGGGGGCCCAAATTATTTAAATGGCTATCTAAATTAATTTGGAAAACCTAGATAATCAAACTTTCATCTTTTCTGAATTATAGCCAGTGTCTGATTTGCGTATGACTATCTAAGCCATTCTTTTAAAAATCCTTTGATAACACAGGCAGGCGATGGAGTGGGAAAGAAAGAGAGAGTCAGTTTTACGGAGACTGAGAACAACTTGCAAAGAGCACCCCAGTGAGTCACAGCTATTCCTCAAATGTCCTGGGCAAAATTTGCTGGGTTGGTCCATTGTCGCCCAGCTACTTAGAGAATGTGAAGACAAAAAGTAGCTAATGGCCTTTTTTTTCCAAATCTAGTCATATCCAAAATGTAGAGATCTAACAGCCAGCTCTTACCCTACTCAGCTGTGTGACCTTGGAAAACCCGCTTAACCTCTCTGGGCTTCAATTTCCCCACCTGAACCACAAAGAGATCATCTCTAGAAGACATGTGACCTACTGTGACTGTAGCACCAGAGTATGAAAGGCTTATCTTTCTTATCACATTCCACAGCTACCTGCTGAATCAATTTTAAATGGGAAATTTCTTCTTCTAAGTCCTTCTACTCCCTAGTATTCCATGCTTACAGGGCAGTTTGTAAAGTAACTTTATTAGCTCATCAAAACTCATTTGTAAGTGGGCCGGCCCCGTGGCTTGGTGGTTAAGTGCGCGCGCTCCGATGCTGGTGGCCCGGGTTCGGATCCCGGGCGCACACCGAGGCACCACTTCTCCGTCCATCCTGAGGCCGAGTCCCACATACAGCAGCTAGAAGGATGGGCAGCTATGACATACAACTATCTACTGGGGCTTTGGGGGGAAAAAATAAATAAATAAAATCTTTAAAAAAATTAAAAAAAAAACTCATTTGTAAGAGAATGTTTGACAATAAAAAATCATTGGCCTCTTGTGTTAGCATTGAAATAGTGATGAGCTATCTTAAAACTAGGGTAAGGGGTAGAATGTCCTTGAACTTCATTTGGTCCCTGGTAGCACTTTGGCCCTACTCAGCACAACAAACCAAAGCCCAGCTCCCTCTCCATGCCACCCTGCCCGCCACATACACATTCACTACTCCACCCGTGACACCAGGGCCATAGACAGTTTGGAGAGCAGGAGGTCCCTTTAGCACATGAAAGCCACTGTTCAGACATATATCAGGAACCCGCTGGTCGCCTTTTCTAGAGAGATCCATGGGATTGATCCTGGCCTCCCTCTTTCCCCACAGTAACTCTTCCTTCCCACCTCAGTGGCCAGTCAGAAAAGAAATGCCCACATGTGTCTGACTGGACTCTAGCAACCAGTGAGCACCCAACCCTTTTTGATTAGATTTTACCAGAGAAGGGCCAGCGACAGTCCTTCACCTTTCCCCCAACCCTCGGCATTTCCATTCTATTTCGCACATGATACCCAGTCCAGATACTGTGTCTTTCCCTTCATAACCTCCTTCCAGACTCCACATGAAGTTTCTCACACTGCTCACTGCACACCAACACGTGTACACATCCCAATACTTCACACACACCCTTAGGCTCTTCCCTAGAATAATTCTTTATTTGTTCAATAAAGGCACCAGTGCACGGAGAGAGTCATCGATTTCTCAATTTCCCGACTATGATGGATTCTCTAATTACCACTTCTCAGTCACAACTCCACATCCTTTTAGAAAGAACGTCCCCGAAAGCTCCAATCCAGCTCTAAATTCTAGCTCCTTTCCCTCACTTCCCCCACCTCATTTCCCGAATCAGAAAGAATTTCTACTGGCAACCTCACCCAGAATATTAAGTCATTCATCACACCACACAGAGAGACACAGACACACAAGTTTAACAACAGTAGGGCTTGTAGATTCAGCGTTGGTCCAGAAGAACACACACACACACACACACACACACACACACACCAAGAAGAAAGATAAATGAGTAGAATTTTGTTTTATATGTGTGTTTGTGTAATTTTGTGGTTTGTTGTTGATTTTTGGTGTGGTTAACAAATTAAAAAGGGTATTTTGGCTCAAAGAGATCAGCACAAGTCCACGCACACTTGCACACACACACATCTACGTACAGCCGTTAAGTGAGTGCACAGTTTACAAACACACCTCCTCACCTCAGCAGCTGCTCCAGCTCTCTCTGAAGGATGGCCCGACAATAAAAGCAGAGGAGCACAGTCCACAGAGAGCAGCCACAGGCCTGGTAACTGGTTACTGTGTCAATGTTAATTGATTTAAAATGCAAATGACTGCCTAGCTTTCATTCTCAGGATCAGATTTGCTAGTTAATTAGTAATCACTGTCTTCCTTTGAGGAGAACATCCCTAAGAGCCTGGAGCAAGAAGCGACCAGCCTGACCACTTCTAATGCCTCCAGGGGCTGAATGTTCATTCAGCAGTGAGGACACTCAAAGTGCCTGTAAAAGAACAGACCAACTCCAAGTATGGATGATAAAGTGCAAGAAATAAACAACCCCGTATCCCAGAAGAGCCCCTCTCTCCCAGTGACCTCTAATCTCTCAGGAACCGGGTGGCTTTTGGTGGCACAATCTGCTGATTTGCGCTTGAAGGAAATAGTTTTGAAAATGTTTTCAAAATAGTTTTCTTCCCTCTAGAAGAGGTGTCAAGCTTTTCTGTGCTATGAAGGCCCTTTGGCAGTTTGGGGCCTCCTATTGGGCTCTCTTAGAATTACATTCTTAAATGCGTGAGATAAAATATTTAAGGATACAAAGAAAGCCAATTCCATTGAATTATAGCTATTAGAATATTTTTTAATTGCAATACAGTAATGCACGTGCTTCTTTAATGATGTGTTAACTAAAAAAACTAGTGGCAGCTACTGCAATCTCAATATAGTGTAAGTAGTACTTTGAGATTATCTCCAAAATATGAGATAACAGTAGCTGTGACCTCTCTTAGAACTACTGTGGTCTGTGGCTTAACTTTAAAATAATTAAAAGATATTTAATTATTAGCATAATTAAAAGACATGCTAAATTTCAGCTAGATTTTAGCAAAGAAAAAATACATAAATATTCTCCCCTTCCAAGTTCACCTACTCTCTGATTCTCATCCATGAACCCCAGGTCAGAACTCTGATCTACTGCTAGGCAGACTCTGTCTAAAGCAGGGCAGTGTCCTCTCCTAGGCACCGCTCCAAATGATCCCAGTGATCCATGAACCTGATGTTGCCCGTCCCCAAGGAAATAAGTACCAAAATTGAGGATTGGTGTTTAGAAGCTTTTATTGCAACTCGACAGAGAAATTTTATGTCCGTTGACCATAATAATTAAAAAATGGAGCTTGTATTTGTGTATATCTGGTTTTGGTTTATTTTATTTTGTTTTTGGTGAGGAAGATTCTCCCTAAGCTAACATCTGTGCCCATCTTCCTCTATTTTGTATCTGGGACGCCACCACAGCATGGCTTGATGAGCGGTGTATAGGTCTGCACCCAGGATCTGAACCTGCGAACCATAGGCTGCCAAAGAGGAGTATGTGAATTTAACCACTACGCCACCGGGCGGGACCGTGTATATATCTGGTTTTTAATTTCATTTTTCTAGTAATTTATTTTTATTCTAACTTTACAAAAGTCACAGTCTGTGACATATCAGAAATTAAAAAAAAAAAAAAAAAAAAAAAACCTGCTCTTTGCCACAGAGAGTTTAAAAAGCCCTACTCAACTGTTGCTACTTCCAGACATTTGCTTTTAAAGACCAGTGAAAATTCAGGAAAAATTTGGGCCAAGGGGCAACTGTGTATGTCACCTGGTAAATCAAAACAAAAGTCACCATCTATTATCACTGTCATTTCATAGCGGATATAGACTATTAAAATGGAGTCAACTTGGACGCCAGCCCGGTGGCGCAAGTGGCTAAGTGTGCACGTTCCGCTGTGGTGACCCAGGGTTTGCTGGTTCAGATCCCGGGCACGCACAGACGCACAGCTTGTTAAGCCACACTGTGGAGGCGTCCCATATAACGTGGAGGAAGATGGGCACGGATGTTAGCCCAGGGCCAGTCTCCCTCAGCAAAAAAGAGGAGGATTGGCATCGGATGTTAGCTCAGGCCTGGTCTTCCTCACACACAAAAAAAATAAATAAATAAAATAAAATGGAACCAACTTATCTTTTTGAAAAGTTCACTTCCTTGTCCTTATTTTTCTCATTTCACTGACCACCAGTGAAATAGCACAGAAACCAACAAAGTCTGCAGACCAGATATTGGGAACCACTGATCAATTGTGTTTCCTTGGCATCATGTCAAAGAATTTGGAGCTAAAAGAGGAAGGAAAGTAAAACTGATGTGCACAGAGGTCTGTGGGCACCGAGGCTTTTAGCCTACATTATCTCACTGGTATTCACCGTGGCCCAGCAGCAGCTGGGGTCTGAACTGCCATCCGAATGCTCATCCATTCAGCATCAGGGCCATGTGGACTGTTTGGTATTACCCCTAAAGAACTTTAAAGATCACCAAATATAGTCCGCTCATTTTACGGCTGAGGAAGCTGGGACCCAGGAGTTTTTGTGAGGTTTGCATGGGTGTAGTGACTAAAAGGCCCAGATCTGAAGTCGGGCTGACTTGAGTGCAAACTCCAGGTCTGCTTGCCAGCTGGCGAAGCATAGTCAAGTTAAGCTCTGTTTCCTTAGCTTACATGGAGACAAAAATGGTACCTATCCAATCGAATTATAATCGATTAAACAACATAATACAAGTAAAAGACTTGGTGTTACACAATAGCTACTCAATAAGTGTCAGTTACAACTATGATTACGACGCATCTGCCACAGCTGAGACTGAAGCCCAAGGCGCCTTCAACTGAGCCAATACTCCCTTCTCCCCTAAATCAGGATTCTGAACTGAGTAGGCACTCATTAATATTTAGAAAATAAAAATGACCAAGCACCCACTTTGTGCAAAGCCCTGTACTACATACTGACATCTATGATGTTGCCTGACTGTGGTGGTTTAAAAATTTAACTCCTGGATTAAAAAAGGAGACCATTCAGGTGAGACCAAGGTACAAGGACTGTGGGGCCCAGCGTGGTTTGCTTTCCCGGTGACACAGCCTTACCTGGGCCTGTGAATGTCAGGAAAACACATCTATTTGGGAGCCTGGGAGGCCATGCAAATGTGAGAAGCAGTATCATGATGACAAGAGCTCCTCCTCCCCATTCCCCAGACACCACTCTTCCCCAGACCTGCGTGACCCATTGTTGGATCAGGCGTTAGCTCCTGGGCCGCCTCCTTGCTTCTAACCCCCAAAACACAACAATAACCGCTTGCTAAACACAAGTCAGTTCAACTTATAGTTACTATATGTGTACTATAAACAAGGCACTGTCAGAATAGCAATAACAGCAACATTTTTGGAAAGCTCACTATCCCCTGTGCATTATGTTAAATGATTCACATGCATAATTTCACTCCCTCCTCTTAACAACACTATGAGGTAGATATTGTTATTATCCCAGATCTGCAGATGAGACATCTGAGGTGCAAAGAGCAACTTGCCCAAGGTTATGTAATTAATAAGAGGTGAAACCAGAACGTAAAGCCAGGCAGTCTGGTCAAGCCTATGTTTGAACAAAAATATGAGTGACACCCCAAAACCTCACAGCCAAGAGAATGTAAGAAGTCAAATGGCTATGATATGAAAGAGAAGACAGCACCTACAAATGCTACTGGAAACAGAAGACACACAAGTGGCAGGCACAGGAAAGAAATCAAAGGTGTAGATAGATGGAAGTGGGAGAGAAAGAGAGAAGGAGAGACATTTGGGGCAGGGATCAGCATAAGCAAGGCACAGAGGTAAGAAGGAACAGGACTGATCTGGAAACTGCAGCAAAAAGATACAGACAGGGAAGACAGCCGTGGGAAAGTCAGGGATGCTGTTGGTAAAGCACGCTGGAGGCTCATCGTGTTAGCAGAAGCCTTCCGCCAGCAACAGGGACCCACTACAGGTAAGAAACTGCCCAGAGGTGTCATAAACACGAAATGGATTTCTGAGCTCTCTGCCTAGTACTCAAAATGCTGGATTATCTGTCATTTTGAGTCTTCACTCCGAATATTACTTCTCCCCACACCTCTAAACAGAACTAGTACATATCCTTGGGGAACTCTGGAAGCTGTACGAGCTGCCTGTCCATCGATAACACAAAAGAGATCCTGAGATCCTCCGGAGGCACTCCTTAAAGACCGAGGAACAACAAATCACATTGTCAAGGTGAGTGAGAACCCCTGTCTCCCCCTGTGCCAACCTTCCCTAAACAAAACTTATTCAGGTTTCTGTTCTAAAACCTAAAATAGTCATTGTCTATTCTTCAGGACAAACTCAAACTCTTCTTTCTCTCTCTACGGCCTTCTTTATCATTCTTGACTCTACTATTCCAATGTTTGTTCACTATTCACCAATCAACTTGGCTCATTGCTGCTTCTGCATATTTGCTTAAGGGGGGCCCTCCACCAGAAATGTCTTCTCTCTCTGTTTTCCTATGCAAACCCCTCTCCTATTGCAAAGCCAAACTCACTTTGTCATGAAATTTCTCCAAATACTCAATTCATGTTGATGTTTCCCCTTTCCTGAACTACTGGAGTAACCGTACATTCAAGAATATATTTCTATTTCATAGGTATAGATATCCCAAAGTGCTCAGAGGTGTGCTGGCCACTCATCAAGTCGCTGCTGGCCAGTTCCCTCAAACTCTCTATCAAAGCCAGACCCACTTGAGGAGCCTATTCTGACCACTGAGCTGAGAGGGGACAGCTGAGCACCAGCGTGTGTTCTCCATCCTCCTAGCATTGAACATGAGTTAACAGATTCTCCCTTCCCAAAATAAAATCCTTATAGAAATAAGATACTCATCTGTCCAGATTTTACCAACAATAGACTCTGGGTGGGTTAGATGACTGAAAGTACCCTTAAGAGCCTATTTATCTGAAACAGCTGAATATAACATTTATATCAAGATAAGTCATTTCTTGGAGAGTGTTTCCGTGTTAAATCTTCAGATGGTGGTTTAATGGTCCCCCGTAAGGTGTCATAGAAAGAGCATGGGGTTTGGAATCAAACTAGCCTGGGCTTGAATATCATATTCTCTACTTACTTGCTACAGACCTTGGGCAGTCATTTAAATTTTTTGAAGCTCAGCTGCCTTCTCTGTAAATTAGGAGTGATAATATGTATGGCATCATATTATTTTGAGCTGAAGTTGAAATAATAAGTACCTGACATCCAATGTCAGCTTCCCAATCCCTCCTCGACTTGTCTTTCCTGAAAATAAAGTCAAATAAAATATAGCAAGCAGTATCATTAGCTTAAATTCCATTAAGAATTCCTCCTCCAGTTCATCAACGCCCAGGAACAGCCTCACTAGATTGGGCTGGAGGAGGCAGTCTCTTCCATCCATAGACCACTGACGGACAAGGAGAGAGCAGCCGTGCCTCCCACACTGAACTGATTCCACAGGCCGTTGGAGGAAAGCCAGGCCTAGCTCATCACTTTGTTCTACATGACTCTTTAACACCCTCTCTTCCTCTCCCTCCCACTCTCCCTCTCCCCCCTCTTTCTCTCTCTCACAGACATGAACACACACACTACATCACAGCACACTGCTCACACTCACACACCTTCTACACCCCTTTCTATCACAAGTCATCTCTCACAGTCTCCATAGCCTGTAAACTTTAAATTGTACCTCTTTCTTTTTATTGCAGCTGAGTTGATTTTCCTTCCTTTGCCCCAAATATAAGCTCTTCACATCAGAGGCTACCTGGAAAGGGAGAAATGGAGTTGTTTGGGGTAGGAGTAATTTCTCCACCTAGAAATGTTCAGAGGAAGGTGAGAGTAGAAGTGACTTATACTGAGCGTTACAGCATTTCCTGCCCTTGTGAAATATCTATTATTTCACAGTTTTACACTGCCTTCCACCCTTTCCTACCTCTTATCCCCACACTCAGGAACACGTGCACACACAGGTGTGAGTTCAAGGACAGAGTTTTAGGAATAATACATTACCTGATATTCACATTAGTAATAAAACTTTGCATTTGTGTAACACCTTGCAGTTTTCAGAGCAGTATAATCTATAATCACAACTACCCTATGAGATAGGGCAGGTATTTTTAATCCCCATGTATAAATGTGGAAGCAGAAACTAAGGAAAATGACTTGCTAAAGGTCACTCAAATAACAGCAGAGTTGAACTTGCACTAATTTAATTGCAATCTAGTAATCCAATGTTCGTAAAGTCTAAAGTCAGTAAATCCAGAAAATTGCTTTTGCAGACTAAATATTTGTTTATTGATTGAAAGTTTTCAGAGTTCACGCTCCACCATGTCTCTCAGAGTGGAAACTCTCAGATCCTATCAGTTATCAAATTCTACTATCCTAGCCTCACAAATGGATACTTCTCCTTAAGCCCAAATCTTATACTAGAGATTCCTATCATTGTCTCCATGGCTCCCCTCCCCCACACCCAGAGAGCCCCTGCCGACTTCTGTAAGGGAACCCAACATCACCCTAACCCACTGGCCACAGCTGATTGGACCAGCACTGGATAGTTGACCAAACCTGGTCCGGTTGGATTCTCCCTCCCAGAAATTAGGCTTTGAGACAGAAAGTCTGAATCATATTGCACTGGGCACTAGGTCTTTGAGATCAAGTCATGTTACTGAGAGGCATAAATTAAAGAGTTTTACCGAAAATACTTGTTTGTCCAAAAGAGAATGGAATAGACATGTAGAAAGTAGAAGAAACCCGAAAATACTTGTTTGTCCAAAAGAGAATGGAATAGACATGTAGAAAGTAGAAGAAATGAGACCATTCAAACCCAAAGAAGGAAAATCAGAGAGCCTAGCTGCCAGTATTTTTCCTATTTCTGTGAAGGACAACAGGCAACTGAATTTCATGTGATTCTCCTGTTTCACCAACAAAATACTACCTCCAGTATTACTACCACCACCACCCCTACCACTAACCACCACCACGACTATCACCACCACCACCACCGCCACCGCCACCGCCACCGCCGTCACCGTCACCGTCACCACCACCACCACCATCACCATCACCGCCACCGCCACCGTCACCGTCACCATCACCACCACCACCATCACCGTCACCGTCACCACCACCACCACCATCATCACCATCATGATCATCATCATCATCTTCATCATCATCTTCTTCATCTTCATCAGCATCATCATCTTCATCATACTTTCTTTCAGACAGTTTCTGTGAGTCTCTCCACCTGGCAACCAAATAGTCCCTGCCGGCCCTGCTCTGACAGGTTCTCATTGTCTCCCTTTATCCAGTGTAAATATCTTCACCAAAAATCTCTAACCACTCCTGTGGAACCTACAGGCAACACATATTATCCTCCTATTATCTGTGTTTTGCTGGCTTTTACAACCACTTGCAATTGTAGGACCTTCAAATCCCCACAAAGTCTGTCTGAATCATTTGGCATCCCCATGGAATTGTACTTTTCAGATCAGGACACACGTAACTTAGGGGTACTTACGTCTCTACTGAGATGTACATAATACATATTCTTGGAAGTTTAATTTTAATCAAAGATCATTGGAGAAGAATAAGTAACTTGAATCAATACTTTGAATTATGAGAAACGTAGCAGTATAGTATGCAAAGTTACATGACTTACATGATTTTTTCAACATAAAACACTAATTTTACAGAAATTTTCCCCTGTGATGAGCCCCTGGTAAGTATCTTCCCCCGGGACCCCCATCCCAGGGGAAAAAATTGTGAAAAGAGTGCCATAGGAAATGTCTTAAAGGCGCTGGCAATGTCTTATAGCCATGCACAGGCTCTATCCATCATTGCCCTCTGCTCTGGCTCTGGCTCTGCCTCTCTCCCTACATACTTCCCTCTCCAATCTGCTATCTGGGAATCAGCATGTCCACACTATCTCCCTGGCCTCTGCTAGATAGAAGACCCCCAAAGTGTCAGTGCTGCACAATGTCCTCTTACTTTTTTATGTTAGAGAGAAACAGAGCAAGGCTGATTATCATCCAATGTCTTACAGGTTTATCAGCTTTCACTTAAAACCTCCTCTTGCTTAATTCATATTAGTGGACAAAATGAAGCCTAAGAAGGGGTCCAGAGCTCCCTCTAAAGGAATTCCTACCCACAGGTCCCTGCTGAGGAAAATGATCTTATGTATGTCCCTAATCACAAGATTCCATGTTGGTACCAAAGCTGACTGGACCAGGGGTGGTCATCTAACCAAGACAGCCAATCCTTAAATTGGCTGGCATCTTAGGAAGCAGCTTGCTATGTGACCACTAGACAACTTAGATTCTCTTTCTGAATGTAAGACACAGAGAGAACTGGTAGCAGGATCACTTAGCAACAGGAGCAAAATTTAAAGATAGAGAAACAGAAATAAGAGCTGTGTGAGACAATCTGCAACCTCGTCTCCCACACCAGTACCACTCTGCCCACATCCTTTTGACAATCATGAGTGGACAAAATATACTTTAAAATGCAGGAAGCTGAGACATCCTTCCTGCTGTTTCATCTCTTGCACTTCCTGTTTTCTGCCTCTTCGTGACAAGCAAACCTGGACAGAGAACAGGCTGACCTTCTCTCTGTTCCACTTACATGCTTTGATGGGCAAACAGATTCAGGGCCCTTCTTGTGGGCAAGTTATCAGATAGTAATTGCACTCAGTTTCCAATAATAGTGGCCCAAGCATTGTGACTTAAAGACGTACAGAAATTACCTTTCTCCCATAATGAGAAGCCTGGAGCAGAGTAGTTGGTGTGGTTTCAAGTACTCAAAACTTTCAGGGCAAGGGCTTTGAGATTCTCTTGGCTTCTCCCTCCTAGTTGGAGCTCCAACCACAACATCCAAGTTCAGGCACAGAAAGAAGAAAACACAAGGGCTTTCTAGGAAATCTCACCCAATAACTTCTTGTGTCTCATTGGCCACTCCTACCTGAAAGAAAAATGGGTAATGCAGTTTATTTTTAATTAGGAATATTGACATAGCCAACGACACAGGGTTTCTGTTGGTAACGTAAAGGACAGAATTGATATTGTGTAGACAACGAGCTATATCTACCATGAACAGAATGGCAAGTTGGATGTGTGGACTCCGCCTAGATCTACTGCACTCTCCAGCACAACTTGTGCCAGAGCTCTGCCTTGGGAGACTACAGGTGCTGGTCTAGCTTTCAATAAAGTAATACACACCCTACACCGATTTCACTGCTGTTCTTCTCGTGTAATACAAGTGATTAGCAGAGCTGGATTTGGGATTCCTGAGACTCTTGGCTATGTGCCATCTAAAAGCATCAATATCCCTCTTCAATTTCCAACAGTCTGAATCTTGTTTACAGTGGAGCATTCAAGTGAATGGCAATTAACTCCTATTGCTAAGAAGACAACGTGGATTCTGAATAGAGTTCCAGTACCCAATCCATGTTCCAGACTCTGTGAGGTGTGGCTATTGTTGGGATCCTAGGAAATCCTTTACTCCCTTATATCCCAGGGGTTCTCAAATGTTATATCCCTTATATCCCAGGGGTTCTCAAATGTTAGTGTGCATCAGAATCACTTGAATGGCTTGTTAAAACACAGGTTGCTGGGCTCCACCTTCAGAGATTTTGATTCCATGTTTCTAAGTGAGACTCAAGAATTTGCATTTCTAACAAGTTCTCTGCTGATGCCAATCTCCCTGGTCTGGTGTAGCTTATAATAAACTTGCATTACTAGAGATCATGAATCTTTACTCCTTGCAGCCAAAAGAGTCTACTTAATATAACTTTTGGATTCAGAGAGAGGCTCATAGGACTAGATCAAGGACAAGGCCTCATGACAAACACCATGTGCCTCAGAACTTTGCCTACACCCTGGTGGCTACAGTTTTGTTACTGCGTCGGGTTTTACTACCTAATTCTTTCTCCTTTTAGGATGAGTGCTCCCCTGAACGGCTACATGGTGGGTTGTGAGACACTTTCAGCCTTTAATCTTCAGTGTAGACAACATATTTGAATTCCAGGAGTGAATTCACCTAGATTTAAGTGGGGACTACATACTTCATTCGTAAGAACACAAAGTTGATCACATCAGTACCCTGGGCTTAAAGTGAATAGCCAAATAAATGAACAAAAATCCAGTTATGTGTCATATACCATGGGAAGCAAAGAATGTATAGTACGTAATCCCTGCTTTTGAATAACTCAGTAATTGAGGACACACACATGTGAACAAATACATATTTTAATAAATATGGTAAGTGCTACAATAGTGATATGAACAGTGAGATGGAGGCAAAGGAGATGTAGGAGGCCTATAGGATGGGAGGAAAGGAAGGCCTCATCCCAGACCTGCCTGAAGAAATTCTGAGGAATTTCCTTTTATACTTATATTTGTACATTTCTCATAGCTATGTTAACCTGCTGAGTAGATAGACATGTTCTTTCAATGATCTTAAATGAACCTACAGAGATTTTCCCCATTCCGTTTCCTGACCAGAATAGTGGTTTTCTGAAATATAAACCCACCTAGACTCAACTTTTCTATCTTTCCTGGAAATGGGACAAACTATCACCCCCCTCCTTCCACCATCCTGAGGTAGTTCACAAGGGCTCAAGTGCCTCCCCAAAATAAACCTGTTCAAACAGGGCTGAAGTTGGAAAGAATGTTACCAAGCATCTCACCAGAGCAAGAGCATCCCCTCCACGCTGCACTCCAGATTGGTAGTTAGACTTAGAAGAAAGAGCACCACAGGTGGACTGAGAACATCTGGGATTAGAATCTCAGCTCCTCACTTAGTCATGTGGTTACCTTAGCCAGGATATTTAACTATTTAACCTTCCTGAAACTCCACTTTGTCATCAGTAAAATGAAAGTATCATTGCATTCTTCACAGGGCATCTGTGAGATTAAAACATATTCAGCCTACCATAACATAATAAGTAGAGTCTACAATTTCAGTTCTGTAAAATATGGGGCCACATTATTGCAAGAATAAACGGCTGGGATGAGCCTGCAGTGTGCAGGAATTGCAGGTTTTACAAAGCGGTCTGGCGCCACCTGGTGGGAGCTGTTAAATAATGATAGGAGGATTCTGGAACCCAGGCTGGTTTGAACTTCCGGGAAAATGGCAGTCATTACAAGACTCTTCCAGTTCCTTGGGGCCCATTTGTTTGTCCGATTATATAGGGGATGTTGGAGACACGAGACTCATTCTCAGCCTCTACGCTTCCTGAGAGCAGGTTACCTGTTCTTTCCCATTGATCTCAGACAACCCTCCATATCTGCTTACCCACAGGATGAGAACTGAAGCCAGTCCCTCTATAGGAATGGGGGCAGGTGGAGGACGAGAAGAAGCCAGTCACGGATCTCTTTATATTCCAATGCACACACAAATGAAAGAAACCGTTTTGGTCAGGAGCCTAGCTTGTGCTGGCTCCTCCAGTCTCACTTCCTGCTACAAGCCAGCCACACTGGCCTCCTCTCAGCCATCAAAGCAAAGAGCTCCTTCTCCCCTTATCATCTCCCTGGGTGCCCTTTCCTCTGTTTGAAGGGCTCTGCATCATCGCCACTGCCCGACTTCAGGATGACACCACCCCAATCGTCTGTTTCCTATCTGTTGTCTGTCCCATTAACATTAAATCATTTCTTTCAGTTGACTGCTATCTGAAGTCCTTTAGCTGTGTTTTCCCCTCTAAAGTAAAATGGTCTCTTTCCCTAATGAATAGGATCTTTCATATATAAACTGCCATTTCCTCACAGTCCCTGTCTTATTCTCTCAAAGACTCGCTGGGACTTCCCTACCCCCTCTCAGCCTCCACCCCTTTGCTTTGCGTCTTCATAGATAGGTAGGTGAGGGGAAGTAGGGGGTGCAGCGTGGGGAGTGGAGATTGAGGAATCTCAGCTCAATGATGTTCAAACCTGAAGCTTACTCTGTTCTCAAAAATGTACAGAATTTCTTGACCTTGAACCCAATCTACCTATAGCAAATTTGACCCATTACCAGTTCAGTGCTTTGTGTAACCCAAGCAAGTAAGTAAAGTTTCTGCCACCACCCTGTTTATAATCTTAATTTCAGGGCTTTCTTTCTCAAGGGCCTGCCCCTCCCCAGTTCTCAGGACCAGGTCTCTTCTTCTTCCACCTCACACAGGAACGGAGGGGGAGACAGGAGTTACTATAAGTGGACGTTGCCTGATTGTCTATCCATAAGCACTCGTCTACTAGCTCTGATGCTGACATCGTCACCAGGTTCTGGTGTCATTGGCCACTGCCACAGCTGGTCCTGTGAGGGCAGAGAATGTGTCTCTCATCTCTGCTTTAGGCTAATACTGGTGGTCTTGTCTGATGAAGTGGTTTCATAGGAAGTGGTGCTAATGTTTTTCTTAGATAACACTTGATTGTACCCTAACCTCCTCGTCTCAAAGGACTGACAACTCTTGCTATGGTCACTGCATCTTCTTTCAGCCCCCACCTACAGTGCGCATCCCACCCCATTTTCCAGCTTCACAGAGCAACTACCAAAACAACCCAACACCACTTCTGACCTCCAGGATCATCTCACTGTGTCCCAGAACAGTGAGTCTGCTTCATTCCCTAACTCCTAGGGGATCAAGATACCAGTGTCCCTGTCCTCTCCTTCTAGTCTCTTGACAGTGCAGTCTTTTTGCTCATTCAAGCTGGTGCAAGGCACTTCAGTAAGACTCTTGCCTTCAGAACCTCCACTTCTCTTCTAACATACCTTCAGGCATCTCTCCGTTTCCTCCCAAGGAGGCTACTAGAGGGATAGCAATGCTCTACTCTCTTAATTCTTAGGCTAACTGAATCCTCTCCACAAAAACAAAACAAAAAACTCTTCTCTCTCAATGACTCCCTAATTTGTCTGTGTGCAATTTTCTGAGAATAAAGACAGTTGTTTGCCAAACTTTGTAGTGGATTGAGAGGCCTGCCTTTCAAAATTTTGTAAACTTTTTCACATCAGTGCCTTGTCACTAATGTGATCCTTACAGCTAAGGTGGTGTAATGAGGTGGTGAAGGGACTGAGGGAAAGATGTCAATCAGGTTTTAAATCTATCTATCATGATTATACATACAGTAGTTTGTCTCTAATCTTTTTATAGATTGTGGTCCCAAAATACTATTTATACCAAGTTTATCATTTTAAACAAACTACAACTTATTTATCAAAATGCAAGTCTTCTGACAATCACGTTCCCATGTCTGTAGAATGGCTGCAACTAACCTTATTTATTGCATCCTGATATTTGTTAATTTCTGTTAGATTATTGTTCTAAATAGATTCTGTTAGATTATTGTCTTTAAATTTTAGAGTAACTATCACTTCTGTTCTGTTAGATTATTGTCTTTAAATTTTAGACTATCACTTCCTTCTAAGATGGCTCCACCTTTTGTGTAATACATAGTTTCTTACTCATCCTTAAGGTCTCAACCTCAACATTACTTCTTCTAAGAAGGCTTCTCTGGACAACTCCCCCCATTTTTTTAGTTTTTTTGAGATATAATTGACAAATAAAACTGTAAGATACTTAAGGTGTACATCATGATGATTTGATATACTTAAGACATTGTGAAAGGATTCCTCCAATTTAGTTAATTAACATATCCATCTATATATATATATATATATTATATATATAGTATATGTATAGCTAAGAGAGTAGAACTTAAATATATATATACATTTAAGTTCTACTCTCTTAGCAAATTTCAATTATGCAGTACCACATTATCAACTGTAGTCACCATGTTATAGATTAGATCATCAGACCTTATCCATCTTATAGCTGAAAGTTTGTACCCTTTTACCAACCTCTCCCTATTTTTCCCACCCCCAGCCCCTGGCAACCACTTTTCTACTCTTTGTTTTTATGAATTTGACTTTTTTCCCCCCGGTTTCTGCATATGCATGACACCATGCAGTACTCGTCTTTCTCTGTCTGTCTTATTTCACTTAGAATAATGCCTTCAGGGTCCATCAATGTTGTCACAAATGGCAGGATTTCCTTCTTTTTCATGGCTGAATAATATTCCATCATATATACCACATCTTCTTTTTCCATTCATCCATTGACAGACACTCAGGTTGTTTCCATATCTTGGCTATTGTGAATAATGCTGCAATGAACATGAGAGTGCAGATATTTCCTCAATATCTTGTTTTCATTTCCTTTGGATGTACACCCAGAAGTGGAAGTTCTGGATCATACTGTAGTTCTGTTTTTAATTTTTTGAGGAACCTCTGTTTTTTATAGTAGCTGCATCAATTTGCATTCCCAGCAAGAGTGCACAAGTGTTCCCTTTTCTCCACATCCTTGCCAACATTGGTTATCTCTTGTCTTTTTGATGATAGCCATTCTAGCAGGTGTGAGGTGATGTCTCTGGACACCCGCTTCTATGTCTCACCCTGAGGTATGCACTACGCCTCTGTGCTCTTTCAGTTCTTCATACACCTTTTTGTTTACCATTGTGTCTTCAGTGCCATCACAACCTCTCAAATACGTTTTGTTCTTAATAAATGTCATTTAAAAATATATACAGCTATCCAGTCATTGAAACATTTAAGCAAAGCATCCTAAGGAATGAGGTTTGAAATTACTAGTGATAGTGTTTTTGTGTCAAGCTACCCAATAGCAATTAAAAAAAATCAGTCCAAATAATTCAATTCCAATATACAAAAATAAGTGGCAGCAAAATTCAAACACAAATTTATATATTTTACACAATTTTTAACATCTGTTTATTTTCAAAATTCAAGTAACTGCAATTTTTTTATCAGACCTGATGAGGTAAAGTTTTTGTTCCTGCCACTGCTCTTATCTGCAATTAATTAAGCCACTCTTAGCTTCGTAAATGAACCAGTTTTCAAAAACAGCCAGTTGCTAAAGACTATCCACACAGGAGATTGTTTCTATAATCCCAAATACTGTGTGTGTATAAGTTAAATGGAGGGAGGATACCCATGACAGCTGTGTTATTCATCTCTGAAAGAGCTCTTGATTATTGAAAGATTATCGTGGGATTTGATACTCCCAGAAATCAACATAAATCAATAATTTTACTGATTCTTGACATTAAAGGTTATAATCTTGATATAAGCAATCATAACTCTGTGGTTATATATCTCTACTTGTGCAATGGAGCGAGCGGTTTCCATCTGGACTCTTCAGGAAAGCAAACACCTTTCCTAAACACCTTTGGTACAATACCGCCATCTGGTGTGGTGAAGAGAAGGGGAAAATTAGCTTCAGTTGAAAGTACAGAACTCTGTCTCTGTTTGACCTTCTAAAAAAATGAAGGACCCAAATGAGGTGGTCACAGATATAGTGAACTAAATACAACTTCAATGCTGTGTGATTACATACAATGCAGGACTATCTGAACATCTGCACACGAAGAGTTCAGAATAAAACAGGGGCAAACATTTTTAGTAATCACTGATTTATGTCACATTACTTATAAATAAAAGCAAGGAGCTTTAGTCAAAAGAAATCATGAAAAAACAAAGTCTACAGAAACAAAGGGGAAAGCACAGAAAACTCTCAGACTAAGGAAAAATTTAAAGGAATATGCAAGTAAGAGGACAGGGTGAAGGATGTCAAGGACAAACACATTATAACAATGGTAATAGTAACTAACATTATTTTTTCCTCAATGAACATAGTACATTTATTTATTTAGGTCTTCTTCAATATCTACTAATAAGCTTGTATCATTTTCTCAACAATTTCTTGTACATTTTCTGTTGTTCCTCAATGTCATATCTTTTTTGCTTTAGTATAGATTAAAACTTTGGGGTTTTTTGTTTTTCTTAATAAAAACTGCATATATTTAACATGTACAACATGATACTTTGATATACACATACATAGTGAAAAGATTATGACAATCAAGCTAATTAACATATCCATCTCCTCACATTTACCTTTGCGTGTGTGTGTGTGTGTGTATGTGTGTGTGGTGAAAGCCCCTGAGATCTACTCTCATAGCATATTTTCAGTATTCAATACAGTATTATTAATGATAGTATCATGCTGCACAGTAGATCTCTAGAACTTATTCATCCTATGTAACTACAACGTTGTATGCTTTGACCAGCATCTCCCCATTTCCCCCACCTCCCCACCCCTGGTAACCACCATCCTACTCTCTGCTTCTATGAATTCAATTTTTTTTTAGATTCCATATATAAGTGAGATAATGCAGTATTTTTCTTGCCGTGTCTGGCTTATTTCACTTAACATAATGTCCTCTAGGTTTATCCATCTTGTTGCAAGCGGCAGGATCTCCTTTTTTCAAGGTTGACTAATGTTCCATTGTATGTATATACCACAATTTCTTTATACATTGATCCATCAATGGACACTTAGGTTTACTTAGGTTTTTTCCATATCTCAGCTATTGTGAATGGATAATGCTACAATAAACATGGCAGCACAGATATCTCTTCAAGGTACTGGCTTCATTTCCTTTGGATACATACCCAGAAGAGTGACTGCTAGATCATATGGTAATTCTATAACTAAAATTTATTGATTGGAAGTCATGTGCCAAGCACAGTTCCAAGCATATTACATGTATCAATTCGGGTAATCTTCCCAACTCTCTGAGGTAGGTGTTATTTTGATCATCATCTACATTTCATATGAGATGAATAAACAGTCAATCATTTGCCAAGGTCACACGAGAGGAAGTGGCAGAGCCAGGCCTTAACCCAAGGGAGCCTGGTTCCAGATCCCACACTCTCAACACAGAGCACCCGTCCTCTAGGGTGCTTTACGGAGCTGTGAGCACACTCAGAGGGAGTAGACTGCCCAGAGTCAGAGAGCGAAGAGTTAGCAAAAAGGGCCAATGATGCATGAGGCTGAGCAAGCAGAAGAAAAGAGGTGGAGGTGGGAAAGCTCCACCCCTTAGAGGAAATGTTACCGTACAACAGACAGCAAGTCAACCATCCAGCTTCTCCTTTCCTTTTATATTCATTCGTTTCACAAAATAAATGAGTGAGTGAATGAGGCCTGAAGGACAATAATAAAAGAATTGGAAAATTTAAAGCATTTGTAAGAGCGAAAAGCAGCACCAGATTAGGCAGAAATGTCATAAAACAACAGCCAGTCTCTAAATGATCAGTTCTCCAATCTCCATTGCGTAACTAGCCTGAATTTTTACAGAACTTGCCAGAGTGAACATGAAATCAGTCCATATTTCTTTAGAAGTCAAGGAGAATAGAGATGCTGGAAAGCCAGAGCTCACCAAATATTTGGAAATGTTTAAAAGGGGAGAAAGGTAGACCTCAGAAATTACAGCCAAGTATGTTAGACTATAACATCTAGGAATGTTAAAAATGTCCTAGATACAACCCATGGGGATGTCATAGACTACTAAATGCTTCATTTGTGAAAATTTCATTCATTGAAAAAATATTTACTGAATATACGCTACATGCCATCATGAAACTTCATGGGGGGGGGTGGATATAGGCAATAAATACTTGAATATATGCAGGAATATACAACAGGTTAAGTATGATAGTGATTGCCCAAGATGTAGGTAAGGGATGTCATTCATCAGATGGTCAGGGAAGGTCTCTGTAATAAGGTGACTTTTGAGAAGAAATTTTGAGACATTGGTGAATGTAGGCAGTGGTCCTGAAGAGGAAGGGGGACTGGTGAGTTCATGGACCAGGAAAGAGGCCCATGTGGCTGGAGTGAATGAGGGAGGAAGCAGGTTCAACAGAGGACACCTAGAAGGCACAGAGGCCCTGATTATGTAGGCAGGGCTATAGGCCCTGTAAGCTGTAAGGACTTAGCTTTTATGGTGAGGGAGATGGGAGGCCCTGAAAGGTTTGAAAAGAGCAATGACATGATCTTAGTTATATTTTAACAAGATCACTAATGTTGCTTTGTGGAAAATGGGGAATGGGGTGGGGGTGAGTGAGCAGTTAAAAGCCTTCTGCAATAATCCAGGCCAGATATCCCCCCGTCCTCTCCCATCATGGCAAGATGCTGGTCTTGTTCATGTTCACGCTCCTCTTTCCAAGCACAGTGGTTGGCATAATAACAATGGTTGAATGCAATCTTTAGAAATGGCAGTCATACCACCATACACTGATGCCAGGGGAGGAACCATGCACTTGTCCACATTAAAAACAGTCTGTGATAAGAGTCATGACTCAGAGGTGGTAGAAGGCATGCAAATGGAAAGAGGCATGATTTCAAACCTTAGTTCATCAAGAATATATGCTTTGCCTGCTGCCAGTTTCCTTGAAACACATAAGCAAATTCTATTCTCTTCTCCACCCATGCAGGACCAGGTGGGCATGCAAAAGTGGGCTTGGGAAATTGAGACCCTATCTTGTTTGCATCCTTGACGCTGTGCTGTGGCCCTCTGAGGAGGCTGTTGTACAGAAACACCTGGGTTTATTAAAAGCTTCTGCATCACCCAGAAGATAGAACCATCATTCTTCTACTCTTACAATAAGTCCTTGTGTGTATCAAAGAGATATTCTAAAGCAACAACATCCCTCTAAGTTTGTTGTCAAACTTTTTATGTATTCACTTTGGAATAGATCATGGGCAAGAGCTGGATGCCTTGTGAAGGAAAGGTCCTGGCTCAGAATGTTCACTTACCCTTCTCTGCTGGGTGGTATGTGAGTCTTAGATTAGTCAAGTAAGAAGAGACATCATGTTGACTCTGCCTTCCATCATAACTGTGCCTTGTGAAGTCAAGAATGTATTTCTATTCCTTTCAGTTCTGGAGTTTGCAGCAGGAATCCTGGCCAATGCCTTCATTTTCTTGGTTAATTTTTGGGACGTGGTGAAGAGGCAGCCACTGAGCAACTGTGATCTTATCCTACTGTGTCTGAGCGTCAGCCGGCTTTTCCTGCATGGGCTGCTGTTTCTGGATGCCATCCAGCTTAGCCACTTCCAGCGGATGAAAGACCCACTGAGCCTCAGCTACCAAACCACCATCATGCTCTGGATGATCACAAATCAAGCTGGCCTCTGGTTCGCCACCTGCCTCAGTCTCCTCTACTGCTCCAAGATTGTCCGTTTCTCTCACACCTTCCTGCTCTGCTTGGGAAGGTGGATCTCCAGGAAGATCCCCAACATGCTCCTGGGTGCTGTTCTTTTCTCCTGTGTCTGTACTGCCATCTGTTTGTGGGACTTTTCAAGTAGATCTCGCTTCACGGTCACAACTATGCTATTCATGAATAACAATACAGAACTCAATTTGCAAATTACAAAACTCAATTTCTTTCATTCCTTCCTCTTTTGCAGCCTGGGGTCCATCCCTCCTTTCTTATTATTTCTGGTTTCTTCTGGGGTGCTAATTGTCTCCCTGGGGAGGCACATGAGGACAATGAGGGCCAAAACCAGAGAGTCTTGCGTTCCCAGCCTGGAGGCTCATATCAAAGCACTCAAATATCTCGTCTCCTTTCTCTGCCTCTATGTGGTGTCATTCTGTGCTGCCCTCATCTCAGTGCCTTTACTGATGCTGTGGCACAACAAGATTGGAGTAATGGTCTGTGTGGGGATAATGGCAGCTTGTCCCTCAGGACATGCAGCCATTCTGATCTCAAGCAATACCAAGCTGAGGAGAGCTGTGGAGGCCATTCTGCTCTGGGCTCGGAGCAGCCTAAAGGTAAGGGCAGTTTACAAGGCAGATCCCAGGACATCAGGTCTATGTTGAGAGTGGATATGAAATGGGCCCTTCCTGAATATGCCTCTGATTGTTCATAAAGCCTTCAGGAACCTCTTCCAATTTCTTCTGTAACTCATAACTGAGAGTATCTCCACTTTACATCAATGGACTCACCCATAGTAGAATAAGATAATTAAAGCTCTGTACATGGCCTAGCCAAGTGGAATGGCATTGGTTCCCTAGGTTTGCTTCGAGAAAATCAGCAAAATAGAGAATTGAGGTACTTAGTGTAAATACTTTGTTTACAATAGCTTATTAGTGCTTGGTGTGAGCCCAACCATGAAAAATCATCTCTTATGAAATACTATCTAAATCCCAAGATAACATGGTTAACTTTTCATATGACTTCCAGATCTAGTTCTTAAAGCAGATGCTAGCATAATATTTGAAAATATTCACGACTATGGCAATTACATAATCGTCTTCAAACTCCACAATTTTCATGGGAACACAAGGTATGAAAAGACGAACTTGGAAGAACAATTATGTCATCACTTTAGCTTCAAGAGCTACTACATAAAAATTCTACAGGAATCAGAGGGTACGGTTCATTTTGTCTGAAGATACGCTGATTCAGAAATGTACAGTCAAACCTGCACTGCAGTGGAGAAAGAGGGAGGTAGATATTTGCTCAGTAGGTGTCCTGGATATCAGTGCCTTGTGTGTGACTTGTGGCTCTGCTCCGTTTGCCCTGGAAGACAGTGCTTTGCCTGGTACCAAGCACTGGTCAGTCTAATTGGGGAACTTGCCGAAACAGCCTAGCTAAAAGGTATGTTTGTAGAGATTCAGCATTCTCTGCCTTCACAGGAACCTAGCCAGGAAGGCTTTCCTCAGATCAGATCCTAAAAGACTCAAGAGAGAAAAAGATGCACCAGACATAGACCTTGATGGGCTTCAAAGTCATAGCAGGTCACCCACAGAGGCTCCTAGTTCTGCTAGCTGTGGGCGCTGCTAAAGCTCTGCTTCCTCCTCTCAGGCACCTGGCCTAGATAATTCCTGTTCCTCCTCTCAGTGTCCCACATTTTGGTCACCTCCAATGGCTACAAAATTTGCAACTTCATCTGGTTCCCCTTCCTTGGTGGACACCAAAGTTGTCCCAGATTTCCCTCAAAGACAGTGGTTTCCACTCTTGACTGCACATTAAAATTGCCTGGGGAGCTTTGAAAAATCTCAATGCCCAGGCCACATACTAGGCCGATTAAATATGGAGGTGGAACCCAGGCATCATTTTTGTTAAAGCTTCCTGGGTGATTCCAGGGGGCAGCCAACGTTGAGAACCACTGTTCTAGATGTCCTTTTCCTCGAGCTGGATGATGATGACCTTTTAATTCCACTCTCCCCGAGAGTACTTGGAATAATACGATCATAAAAAGGAAGAGTTAGAGGATGTTCTTTCTCATTTTGCTTTCTCTCTTTTTGTGAAAGTTCTCTCTGGACAGGTCTCCATTACATCTTATTGCTCTCCATGGCTTTATTTTTAACATTATATTTTTGTACAATTTCAAATTTATAGAAAAGTTGCAAGAATCCACATATACTGTTTACCCACATTTACCCATTATTTACATTTTGTCCCATTTCTCTCTCCTGTCTGCCTCCACCATACTAATACCTCCAGTTCCAAACCGGTAATATACAGTTCACTTTGGTCTTCCTTTTTACATATTTGTAACTCCCTTCTCTAAAGATGAGAACTATCCTCCATGTATGCTCAATGTATTTCCTCATTTGCTTATGCCTAGAATACAGAGAAAGTGGTTTCAGAATTGTTGTCTTATAACACTGCAAAAAGCAAAACGACTAACTAGAGTTCAATACTTGTTTGCAGTATTTTTTCATTTTTAGATAAAATTGACATAGAGCAAAATGCACAGATGTTAAATGCATAACTTGGTGAGGTTTGATAATATATATATGAATGTAACTAACACACCAAATAAGATACACAATACTTCCATCAGCACAGAAAGTCCCAGGATTCCTTTTCCAATCAATCCCCACCAACTATGGGCAACCACTATAATAATTTCTTCCCATAGATTAGTTTTGCCTGCTTTTGTACAGAATCGTATAGTGAATACTCTTTTGTTTCTGCTAGTTTTGCTCAACATAATGTTTTTAAGATTCATGCTTAATAGTTTGTGACTCACACCTTGTTTATCCACTCACCATTGAGGAACATTTGCATGTTTGCAGTTTGGGACTATTATGAATAAAGTTTTTATGAACATTCTTGAATCCATCTTTTTTGTGGCCACAGTTTTCATTTCTTTTAGATAAATACCTAGGAGAAATTGCTAAAGAGTTTTCCAAAGTGATTCTAGCATTTTATGCTCCCATCAACAACATAGGACAGTTGTTCCACATTCTCACTAACATTTGGTATTGTCAGTCTTTTGAAATTCAGACCATTCTAGCAGGGGTGAATGGTAACTCACCGTAGTTTTAATTTGCATTTCCCTGATAACTAAAGATATGAAGCACCTTTTCATGTGTTTCTTGGCCATTTGCATACCTTCTATTATAAAGTAACTATTGAATTTGTTTGTCCTTTTTTTAAATTGAGCTGTCTTTTTATTATTTATTTGTAGGAGTTTATTGATTTGTAGCGTGTGTGTGTGTGTATGTGTGTGTGTACCTATACTGGATATAAGCCCTCTGTCTGATATATGTATTGTGAATATTTTAACCCAGACTATGGTTTGCCTTTGCATGTTCATTTGGTGTCGTTTGACGAGCAGAGATTTTGAATTTTGATAAAATCCAATTTATCATATTTTTTCCTGTAATCTTTAGTGCTTTTTGTATCCTCTCTAAGAGATATTTGCCTGCCTCCAAAATGCAAAAATAGTCTATTATGATGTCCTCTAGAACTTCAATAGTTTTCACTTATACATTTAGGACTATAATAATCTTGAATTGATTTTTGTATCTTACGTTAAGTAGGGTTGAACTTTATTTTTCCCGTCTGTCTATCCAGGTATTCCAGTACCATTTGTTGAAGACTTCCCTTTCCTCATTGAATTGAATTGACATCTTTGTTGAAAATCATATGAATATATATTCATTGATTTCTTTCTTGTCTCTATATTGAGTTCCATTGATCTATATGTCTATCCTTTCACCAAAATCTCACATTCTTGGTTACTGTAGATTAATAGTAAATTTGAAACCAGATATTGTGAGTCTTTCAAATTTACTTTTCTTTTCCAAAATTGTTGTGGCTAATCTGAATCCACAAATTTTGGAATGATTTATTTATTTCTTAAAAAAAAAAAAAAAGCCTGTTGGAATTCTGATTGTGTTGAATCTAGACACCAATTTGGGGACAACTGATTTCTTAAAAACACTGAATCTGACAATCTACAAATATGATATATCTCTTTATTTAAGTCTTTAATTTCTCTCAGCAATGTTTTATAGCTTTTGATGTGGAGGTGTTGCATGTCTTTTGATAAAATTATCAGTAAGTATTTAATATTTTATGATGTTACTAGATATGGAATTTTTTAAATTTCATTTTTAATTATTTTCTGTTAGCATATAAAAATCTAATTGATTTTTGTCCATGAACCATGTATCTTGTGACTTTCCTAAACTAATTTATTAGTTTTAATAGTTGTTTGTAGATTCTTTGAAATTTTATACTTAAACAATCATGTCATCAGCAAATAAAAACAATTTTACTTCTTCCTTCCTAATCTTTATGCCTTTTATTTCGTTTATTTGACTTATGTCACTTGCTGGGATCTTCAGTTCAATATTGATTAGAAGTAATTCGAGTACACATCCTTGTCTCATACCTGATCTTAGGGGAAAACATTCACTATTTCATCATTAAGTATAATGCTAGCTGTAGATCTCTTGTAGATCTCCTTTGTCAGATTAAGTAAGGCTATTTTTATTCCTAGTGTGCTGAGAATTTTCACCATCAATGGGCATTGAATTTTATTAAAAGCCTTTTCTGTGTTTATTGAGCTAATTGTATGGTTTCTCCCCTCTATTTTGTTAACATAGGAATTTACATTGAATAATTTTTGAATATTAAATCAATTTGCATTCCTGGGATAAACCCCGACTTGATCATAATGTCTTATTATTTTTATATGTTGCTCTATTTGACTTGCTAATGTATCATTTAGAATTTTTGCATCTACATTCATGAGGAATACTAACCTCTATTTTTCTTTTTTTAAAAAAATATCTTCGTCATGTTTGGTGTCAGGGTTTTTCTGGCCTTATAGCACAAATTGGGAAATGCTTCCTCCCTCTTAATTTTCTTTAAAACTTTGTGTGAAATTAATATTTTTCCTTCTCTAAATATTTGATGGCATTAATCAGAGAAATCATTTAGGCCTGAAATTTTCTATTCAGGAAGGTTTTTTTTAATTCTCATAATTGTAATTTTTTAATAGAAACATTACTATTAAGATTTCTATTTCTTCTTGTGTCTATTTTGGTAAATTGTACTTTTCAAAGAATTTGTCTATTTTATCTAAGTTTTTTAATTTATTGCCATAAATTTGATCATAATATCCCTTTATTATCATTCTAATGTCTGTAGTTTTGTTCTGCTATACCCTCTTTCATTCCCAAATTTGATAACTTTTTTTCCTTTTGGTGAGGAAGACTGGCCTTGAGCTAACACCTGTTGCCAATCTTCCTCTTTTTGCTGAGGAAAATTAGCCCTGAGCTAACATCTGTGCCCATCTTCCTCTACTTTATATGTGGGACGCCTGCCACAACAGGGTTTGATAAGCCATGCATCGGTCTGCACCCGGGATCTGAACCTGCAAACCCCAGGCCACCGAAGTGGAGCGTGGGAACTTAACCACTATGCCACTGGGCCAGCCCCCTAATTTTGATAACTTTTGTTGTCTCTTTTTAATTCACCACTCTAGCTATAGATTTATCAATTTATTGATATTTCCAAGAAACCAGTTTTTGGTTTCATTTGATTTTTTTCTACTTCTCTTATTTTCTTCTATTTATTTCCTGTTATTTATTATTCCTTCCTTCTACTTTATCAGGTTTAATGTCTCGTCCTGATTTAGCTTCTTAAAGTAGAGAATTAGATTATAGATTTTAAATCTTTTTTCTGTTTTAATATAAACATTTAAAGCTTTAAGCTTTCAGTTTCTTGCTAAACATGTTTTTGCCATATCTCACAAATTTTAGTATATTGCATCTCCCCCAGCTTTATTGAGATATAATTGGCATATAACGTTTGTAACATTAAGGTGTACAATGTGTTGATTTGATACACATATATATTACAAAATGTTTACCACAATAAGGTTAGTTAACACATACTTCACCTCACATAATTACCATTTTGTTGTTGCTGGTTACAGTTAGAACAATAAATCTCTGCTCTCATAGCAACTTTCAAGTATACAATCCTGTGTTGTTAACTATAGTCGCCATGCTGTACATTAGATCCCCCAAATTTATCCGTCTTATAACTGAGAGTTTGTACCCTTTGACCAACATCTCCCCATTTCCCCCACCACCCAGCCCCTGGCACACTCCATTCTACTCTCTGTTTCTATGAGTCCGATGACTTTAGATTTCAAAACGAACTGAGATCACACAGTGTTTGTCTTTTTCTGTCTGACTTATTTCACTTAGCATAATGCCCTCAAGGTCCATCCATGTTGACACAAATGGCAGAGTTTCCTTCTTTTTTATGGCTAAATAATATATATCACATTTTCTTTATCCATTCATCCACTGATGGACACTTAGGTTGTTTCCATATCTTGGCTATTGTGAATAATGCTGCAATGAATGTAGGAATGCAGATGTCTCTTCAAGATAGTGATTTCATCATCTTTAGATATATACCTAGAAGCGGATTGCTGAATCATATGGTAGTTCTATTTTTAACTTTTTGAGGATCCCCCATACTGTTTTCCATAGTGGCTGTACCAATTTACATTGCCACAACAGTGCGCCAAGATCCCACATCTTTGCCAGCATTTATCTCTTGTCTTTTTGATTATAGCCATTCTAACAGGTGTGAAATGATATCTCATTATGGTTTTGATTTGCATTTCCCTGATGATTAGTGACGTTGAGAACCTTTTCATGTAAGTACATGAAAAGAAGACATTTGTATGTCTTCTTTGGGAAAATGTCTATTCAAGTCCTCCACCCATTTTTTAATCAGGTTGTTCTTTTGCCATTAAGTTGTATGTGTTCCTCATGTATTTGGATATTAACCCCTTGTTAGACACATAGTTTACAAATATTTTCTCACAAACTCACGAGTTGAGGCTTGTTCATGTTAATGGTTATAACAGAACCTTAAATAGGGAAGTGACATGATCATAGCAGTGGTTTATAAAGACTTGTCTGATTGTGTTGTCTAATATTGGTTTGAAGAGGACGAGGCAAAGGATTTGGGCCATCTGGACTAGGATGGGGTAGTGGGAATGAAGAAGGTGGAACAGATATGAGAGAGATTTTGAAAAACATCATTAACTAATGATATGGTGTTTGATACAGAAGGAAGAATCAAGAAGGTTTTCAGTGTGTGGGCGTGTTGTAATATGATATAATCACTAACAAAAATAAGGAAGTTGGGAAAGGAAGTTGGACTGAACTTGGAAAAAATGGTAAATGTGGTTTGGAACTTATTGCAAGTGGGTTGACACCATGTCATCTGGTTGCAAAACACTAGCAGATTCTTGGAAATGATGAACTAAAATTCAGACTAGAAGATAGAACTAGGAATAGACTTGTGGTCATCCATAGAGAAGTTAGCCAAAAAAAACGTAAATTTTGAATTGGGTTATAAAAGTAGAGGAAAAAATGTTGGCAAGATTTGAAGCCACAAAGCCATTATGGTTGGAATGGACCATGTTTTTATTTTTTTTATTTTTTTTTTTGCCTTCCCAGCACCTTCTTCCTTCTGAGAAAAATCACCCCTACCTAGAGGTAAATGTTCCTCCTTGTGTTCCAACTAAGTTGCTTACCATGATCCTGGCCCTGACCACATTTGATAGATCCATTCCAGGTCCACCAAAGTCTACTCTTGGGATTTTTATAACTTGATACAATAAAAATTTGTAAGACATGAAATCCAGCAGCCTCTCATGGCTAGTTTCCTGGCATGTTTCTTCTCACAAGGATAAATTCGCAGAGACAAGAGGTGGATATGGCAAAACCCGGTTGTATTTGATTCCTGATGTTTCAGAGGTCCAGCTACATCCTTGACCTGCTTTGGTTTCACTGTAAAGCCATTTATCATATTCTATGCGCCCATACATACTACTTCTGCCTAAATTTGTTTAATTGTAGTTCTTAAACTTGCAAGCAAAAGACCTATGATACAGTGAGTGACACAAAATCCATAAATGGATAGTGTTTTATCTAACTTGTCTAAGTTTAAAACTCAAGTGGCTTAAATTTGTTTGTGGTATTCTCTCATTATCATATTTCAGAAAATCTAAAATAGCATCAATTGTGAGATACATCATTATTTTATACACCACTAAGGAAGAAAAATAAAAAGCTGTAAATTAACTATGGCATAATGCTTTCTTATCATTGACAATGATATATCCTAAATCCAGAGATGTCATTCTGTGAAAACCCATGTGCTACTCAGAGTCAATGAAATATGGTATATTTCAAATCTCTGTGTATGTGTTCCTTTTGTTAATTTCTAATGTTGCTAGGTACTGCGTGAAGTACAACAGACTATCACATTGTGAATCCAATTCATCATGCAAAGCCCTGGCTTCTCTGTGGTTCCAGACCTCTCAAGCATGTCTGGTACACGGCTTTAGTTACCACATCCATGAATATTTTAACACAATGTGTTTCCTGATGAAGGATGCAATGAACAGATTTCAGTTCCTTGCCACTGCAAAATGTTGTCACAGTGATTTTAAGTTAACTAACAAGCCTGACTTTAACAAGTACCATCACAGACTTTCTCCCTAGTCACGCCTACTAATTTTTCCTTTCTACAGTTAAATATCAAAGCTTTTCTTAGTATGCAGATGTAGGTCATTTCTTGATGTTGTAGATATCATGGGTACCATTTTAATAGATTCGTTGGTTGCATAAACTTTTCAACCAACACCACTAGTAAATATAGCTAGTTGCTTGGAATTGTTATTTATAAACTTGCTTTCATCCTCTGCAATTAGAAAACACCACAGATTACTTATTTCCTCTCTAGTAAATTCTCAGTCATCGTCAATATTCTGAGCAACAGTATTTCTGGCTATAACATATTTGTGAATGTTTGATTCTGTTGAAGTCATATAATTTCTCCTTCTCTCCATAGACAATCTTTCAGAAATTCATCATCTGTAAAAGATTTTATGGCCACTTTTTCACAAAAGTATTTTTGAAACCTATTTTATTTGCATTTAGAAATTAATCCTGTGGAAATTCTAGTTCTTTCTTTCAGTTAACTGAGTTTTCATCATGTTCTTTTTTCTATATAGCAGTTGTTCTTTAATTTGTTTCAGAATTATATCTTAAGTTTTATTTTTTGGCAAAGACACATTTTGCTTTTTAAATAAAGAAAATATTGTTTACTTTTCACAAAGAGATATGTTCTCCCTCATTTTTCTGGAAGCATGTAGACTCTTCCTTCTATCTTTTATTTTCCTTCTTTCAATAGAGGCATGACTTTAAACAACTCTTGCTCTACTCTAAGAGAAGAAAAAACACCTTTGCAAGCATGACAATAGCTGGCAGCTAGACTCTTTCCAATGAGGTGGTAAGACTGGAGACAGACCTGGTGAGCCCCGACCCCTGCTCCAGCCGACTGCTGCCCTGTGGGAACGTGTTCTCCGTAGTGTCAGATCTTCTAAATACCTGGATATCTGTTGAAATCTCCAAAACTTCAAAATGTTGATTTAAATTTCTTAAAACACTGAACAGATCAACAAATATAGCTGCAATCTGTGGTTTGCAACCTCTGCTACCAATTTGCAGCCTCTCTCTAATGGAGTATGAGAGAGTGTCTTTCTGTTTGAACAGAAAATAAACAAGAGCTGAGAGACACAACCATGAGATAAACTCTTTTTGTGTGTGTGTGTGTGTGTGTGTGTGTGTGAGGAATATCAGCCCTGAGCTAACATCCATGCCAATCCTCCTCTTTTTGCTGAAGAAGACTGGCCCTGGGCTAACATCTGTGCCCATCTTCCTCCGCTTTATATGGGACGCCGCCACAGCACGGCCTGACAAGAGGTGCATCGGTGCGCGCCCAGGATCCGAACCCAGACTGCCAGCAACGGAGCACGTGCACTTAACTGCTACGCCACAGCGGCCCCCGAGATAAACTCTTAAGAAAATGCTATTTAGGTTGGATAATCCAGAATTTAATAATGGACTATCATCTACTGGTGTCAGTTTTCTATTGAGGGGGCACAGGGCGAACACATAGCACTGTGGAATTCTCCTGAAGGTTGCTGAATTTCCAAAACTAGGGAGAAGGGTAGACTCTTACTAGCTTCCTATCAGTTAGGCCTGGAGTCCAGAGACCACAGACAGGCTCTGAGCACTCCAATTGGAGAGAGTGGGGGTTGGGCTCTAAGTTCAGAGTTTTAACAGCCACACCCCATGAGTAATTGTGGGTTAAACTCTGTATTGTACTTTATTTATTATTAGTTCCTAAGTCACAGGGTTTCTTCATCAGAACTTAGATGTTCATTTATGATCTTCTGGGATTTAGAATTTTTTTTAAAAAATTTGAAACAAAAATAGTATTTTACTTCCTTCCTCAGTTCTTCTACCTCGAGGCCTCTACAATATATTTTCTTTTTATTCTTTTTTTTTAATTTAAAGAAATCACCAGAATTTGTCTAGGTTTGACTCTCTTTTCATTGATCTTGTCTTTCAGCTTTTTTGCTTACATATCTTCCGTGATTTCTTTGATTATTGCTGCTGTTATATTTATTAAGTGTTCGTGTTTCCTCTTTTGCAAACCATAGCATGTGTAAATGGTCTCTGGATCTGACATCATATCTCCCTTTCTTCCTCATCTAATCACATTTATTTCTTTCTTTTCTTGTTTTATGAATTCTGAATTAATATTTTAGTAATATCTTCAAATATTTTCATTCTTTTTCTGTGGTATCTAATCTGTTATTCAGAACCCTTCCCTCCACAGACATTTTTAAAAATCAGCCATTAAATCTGAAAGCATTTGTTTGCCAGTTCACAATATTAGGTCACATTCTTTTTATAAAATTAGTATTCTCTAAAATCTTAGTGAAAACATAAATGAGATGTTTTCTAACATTTCCTTTGTCTTATAATGACTTTGTTTCACAGATAGACATTGGATCTCTTTCTTCATAATGCTCACCTTATTTTGAGTTACTGCATTCTCACATATCCATTGATTATTTTTTCTTGTACGTTAACCTTTCAAGTGAGAGGTTAGAGAGTTTAACCCACAATCAAAATTGTGATGGGACCTGATAGATAGTGGAAGGGTCAAGTCTTACAGGATCTGATGAAGGAAGATGAGGGAAGTCTTTTATTTTCTCTGGTCCTGTCTCGCCAGGCTAGAGACAACCTGAGCAGGAAGCCTGACTGCTGAGCCCAGTGTTTCTTTGCCTAGTGCTGTGGCAGTTTGATAGAAATGGAATTATGTCCTCATTATCCAATTGGTGACTGTCCTTTGCAGCAGGACTTCTAATTTATTCAGTGAGCCACTGCACAAGTTGTAAGCCAAATGTGAGTGTCCTCATATCTCTGCTCCAGAACCTGACAGCCTTCCCAGAGGCTCTAAATCATCCCCTATCCAGGCCCCACAGCCGCCCCTTGCCTCCACACCCTGACTCTTCAGGTTAGAGTACTGTATACACCATAGAGTTCTACTATGTTGTCCTTCTAGTCACTCCTATAGCAGGCTTACTCTGTGCAGTCTGTGAATTCCGGGTTGTCGCGTTGTCTGAGTGGTAACATACTTTAAAATAACACAGTATTAGTAATGTATGTGTGAATATAAATTAACTATATTATGAACTAGGGAGTGGTTAGTTATCATCTTAAGTATTGTAGTCACAATCCATACTCCAGTGTGGTCATTTAAGATGCAAAGTTTTCTAATCAAGAATCAATACCTTCAAAAATGGTCTAGCACTTAAATTATCCTTATTGAAAACAACAATAGCAAATTTTTTAATTAGCATAAAGAATATTACACAAATTTTTAATTGATTAGAAACATTTTGTAGGCCCTACCGCCCTCTCATGAATAAATTATATAAATCTAACAAACCTAGAAACCTAATGCCATGCTGCAGGATTCCAAGCACTGTGGATGTGCTGGTGTTACAGCAGTGACAAAGATAGACTCAGCCCTGCCTTCATGGTTTCATAGAGTCTAGCAGGGCCAGCGAACATGCACATTATCATGCAATAAGTGTTCTCGAGGAAAAGGTACATGATATCATGAGATCATAGATAAGGGGCACCTAAACACAAGTGGGACAGGGAAGGAGAATTGGCAGGAAAATTTTCCTGAAAGAAGTAACATTTAAGCTGAGACCCAAAGGATGAGTCAGAATCATCTAGTTAATTAGAGTATATAGGAATATATGTCTGTGCTTGGAAGACAGGAGGCGGTTCTATTAGTGCTTTGCACATATTATATGCTCAATAAATATGTGCCAGGTGAATATGTGAAGACTCATATCTGAAAAAGTATATAAAGAACTAAAAGTTTAATGTTAGCAGACAGTGCTAGGGTAGATGTGGTGACATAAGTATGACATGTGGTGACATGGAAGAACCAGAACATATACCCCAAGTGCCTAGAAGAGTATCTGGCAGCACTCAGCAACATTTGCAACTTTAGCAACATTTGCTAAAAGAATGAAAATGCAGAGACTTATAGATCTTGTTAAGGAGCCTAAACCTTATCCTAAGAGCAATAGAAAGTTACTAAAATATTTCATCAGGGTAATGATACAAAGTCTGCATTTTAGAAAGATGGTTCTGAAAGCAGAGAGGAGAACTGTTACAGGCAAGATTACGGCAGAGAGGTTTTTTTGGAGGTTGTTGAAAAGATCAAAGAGAGACATAGTGGTGACTGAATAAGGCGTAGCGGTGAGAAAGCAGAAAAGTAGACAGGTTTGATAGTCTTTGAGAAGAAAGAATCATCATGACTTGGAGTTTGATTGGATGGGAGGTAGAGGAGAGAGAGGAGCCAATGGTAACACCCAAATTTTATGATTAAGGCAACTAAATATATGGTCTTCACATTCAGAGATAGGGAACATAAGAGGACGAACATGTTTTGGCAGAGGACGGTAATTAATACTCTTGGGAGTACGTTGACTCTGAGTTGTCTGCATAGCATCTCAGTGAAAAGCTAAACTACTCAGAAGATATACAGATTTGAAGTTCAGTAGAGATTTGGACTCAAAGATTTTGGAATCATCTTCATGAATATGAGTATTGAAACCATGAGACTAGAAAGAGAAGAGAGATAAGTACAGAATTTGAGGAATAGGCAGAGGAGAAGAAAATAAAAGGAGAGGCCAGAGAGAAAGAAGGAAAAACAGGAGAATGCAGAACTGTGGAGACCAAGAAAAGGAGTCTATCACATAGGATGATGTGGGCACGTGTTAGATCTGGCAATACAAAGACCAGTGTTCATTTAATCTATCAAGCAGGAGTCATCACTTGGTAATGTGGTCGTGGTGGATTTTAGAGCAGAGTGAACTGAGGAGTAAGTGGGAGGTGAGGAGGAGGAGGCAGTGAAAACTGACAATCCTTTCAAGAATTTTGACTGTGAAGATAAGAGGAAACATCAAGTCTCTTTCAGTTTCCAGGTTTTCTCATTAACTGCTTGAAAAAATTCCTGCAATATATATTTAAGGAAATATACACACTTAAATGTATATATGCCTAATAATAAGGCTCAAGAGATCATATTGTCTTCATCTGCTTAAGGTACAAAATAAAGTCATTTTTGTAAATATTCATATTGATACCAGTCTGAAACTCCAATCAATGAAGCATAAGATGCCCCTTCTTCTTCTGGGTTTTCTTTTTCATATACCACCCCTACACACACCCATGGTCACTTATCCGTCCAAACAGGTCAGTCATAGTTCCTACTGTCACAAAGTCTGGTCAGTCCACAGAGTTGGTATTGTTGCTGCCTTTGTCGCCACAGGGCATAGATTCTGAAAATAGGTAGCCCATCTGTTTGGTGCCATACTCTGTCAGCTTCAATAGTTGGTCCTAGAACCTGGGGTCAAGGAAACTCCATTGTCCCTACTTTTGCTCTCTGTGAGAAGAGTTCCCAAAGACAGCATTTTCATCTTAATATCACATGAAGATTACCAGAGTTAAAGCTCAGGTTCCCTCTTTTTTTCAATTTTTTGATAGTGGTAAAATACACATAACGTAAAATTTAACATCTTAGCCATTTTTAAGTATATAGTTCAGTGGTATAAAATACATTCATAATGTTGTGCAACCATCATCTCCATAGCTCTTTTTATCTTGTAAAACTGAAACTCTATATCCATTAAACTCAATTTTCCTCTTTAAGAAAGACTCCATCCTTTATTTTTAGGGCTTGGTCTGGAGAAAAAGATGTCTCATTCAACTCACTAAGCAGAGAATCTTATATCTCAGTCTGTAACATCTGATTGAGAATCACGGTGATCTCATCTTTTTTCCAAGAACAATGTATGGGTACTTTCCTTACAACTGTGTGACTAGAAAGCCCTTCCTGATGATTTTCCCCAGGCAATGTGGGTAGACTCTCAATGCTATTGACTTCATCTCCAACAACACCTCGGTGGCGTTTTTAATAGCGATTGCAGACTGCTGACTTTGTAGAAAGGTTTCTGATATGGTCAAATTTAAAGAAATCACTGGACTCCAAAAGCCTTGAATAAGAATTTGGATCTTTCTTTAGATTTTCTTAGTAGAGGTAGAAGTTTCCCACAGTACATCAGTCACAATGCTTCCCCCAAATCCTCGATAGACATCCCTTTGTACTGTGACATTTTCTTCCCCTTTGATGGTATTTGAAAGATTTTTTGTGTGTGTGAGGAAGATTAGCCCTGAGCTAACATCCGTGCTAATCCTCCTCTTTTTGCTGAGGAAGACAGGCTCTGAGCTAACATCTATTGCCAATCCTCCTCCTTTTTTTTCCCCAAAGACCTAGTAGATAGTTGTATGTCATAGTTGCACATCCTTCTAGTTGCTGTATGTGGGACGCGGCCTCAGCATGGCCGGAGAAACAGTGCGTAGGCGCGCACCCAGATCCGAACCAGCCGCCAGTAGCGGAGCGTGTGTACTTAACCGCTAAGCCATGGGGCCGGCCGGCATTTGAAAGATTTATTCTACTTTTTTTTTGTAGAAAATTCACCTGCCAGCCAAGTGTACTAATTTTATTAATAAAGTTAATCAGAAAGTTTCTCCTCCGTTATTCAAAATTTCCTAAATAACAACCAAGTCTCTGAACTCCATAGCGCCTAACACAGTGAGCATAACTGGTGTCCAATAAGTATGTGGAGTCCTTCTGGACAGCAACCCAGGGTCTGCAAGTAACTAAACTACGATCAGAGGAAATCAGGTTTGATCAGATTTTTAAAAAACTCAGAGGATTATCTAAGTAAAATAAAAGGCAGATTTAACGTTTCAAAGCTCCCAAAATGTACATGTCCTGTGATCCAGCACTTACATTTCTGAACACTTAGCCTAAGGAAATTATGTAGGATGTGTACAAAGATGCTTGTACTTGAGTACTCACTGTACCTTAGGTGTGTTAGAAAATAACCAGAACACTTATATTTTATAGTCAAGGTGCTAGATACCGTGGTAATAAAATTAGAAGCATTATCTTGCTAATTCTAATAACAAGCCTATGTGGCATTAACTCTAATTATTCCTGAAGAATAGAAGCTTAAAGAGAGTAAATAACTCAGTCAAGAACATCCAGTAGTAAAGGGCAGAGCCAGGAATCAAACCAAGGACTAACTTAAAACTTTGGATCTTATCCACTATATTTTACTAGAAGAATCACTGTTGTCCAATTTTTAAATAAATCATATACATTTACACCTGAATACTATTCGTATCCTAAATAATACATTATCAAGATCTATATTTTGACATGGAAGGATATCTACAATACAGTGTTAGTTTAATCTATAGTACATAGATTACAAAACTATATGCAATATGATCCCATTTATCTAAAGGAAGCAGTATCTATCTATCTATCTTTTTCTTTCTATCTATGTGTCTATCTATCTATCTACCTATCTATCTTTTCTATCTGCTCTTCTAGAAAGAATCCACACCCAGAGGTGTTAACAATGACTATAGCTAAATGTGTGAACTTATATGGACATTTCTTATCTTCTCAACTTTCCTTGCCAATATTTTCTAATGAACACATTTTATAGTAGGACAAAATATAATAAAAGAAAACTTCAAATTTAATATACAATAAAAACTTTTGATAATAAGACTTGAATATTTTTCACCCTCACTCCACCCCCTGTATCCAGCAGAGTGCCAGCTCAAGAAATACTGAATAGTCACCATCCTCACACCACATGTGGTCTGGAAGGTGAGCAGCTCGGGCCAGAGAAGAGAAGTCCGTGATAAAGGGGACTGAGCAGAGCTGTATGACAATGAATGGAGCCAATGGGACACACAAGAACTTGCTCACTAATATTAGTGACTTCAGATGGATTTCTTTTCTTAAAATGTTTGTTTTGACAAAATTCCAGATTTCCAGAAATGTTGCAAGGAAAGTAAAAATAATTTCCAGATACCTTCCACCCAGATTCCATATTTGTTAACATTTTACTATATTTTCTTCCCACTGTATTTCAAGGAGATTCATAAACAGAGAAAGAGTGAATCTGTGTTGAGGTATTTTGTTTTCCAAATTCTCCTAAAAATGTTTCCCTGTATTAGAACCCTTCTGGAAGGAGCCTTCCTCTTTCAGAGGCTATAGACTCCCTTCCCCTCCTTGCCCCACCCGCACCCTTTGCCAAGAGCACTGAACAGGAAGAAGTGTTTGCTCGGGGATGCTGGCAAGACAGAGAGACGGAGTGAAGAAGAAAGGACGTTGCCTGGGCAGAAGGAGCATACGCTCAGGAGAAGGGCCTCTGCCCACTACACCAAGCACAAGGCCACTGGGAATATCACCATCTGAAACGCAGCCCAGCCTTCTAGGGAGAGAGCAGGTGAGTCTGTCTGTCTGTCCTCTCTGCACAGACTGTTGGCTCTTCCCCAATGCCAAGACCTTCAGGGACACCTGTCCTTTCTGTCAGACTCCTGACATAGTCTGTTGAAGACTGAGGCTTCTGACAGCTGAAGTCAGTATAGCCAAGACTACAAATCAAGGTCCTAGGGAGCAAGGGTCATTTCAAGGCTAAGGGCACTCAAAGTCCAAGAGGATTAATTTCATTAGACAGAGTTTAGGAGGCCACAAATGGGGACAGGGCTGAAGCCCAGAGCTAAAGAATGGGTGAAGGAGAGGCACCATGCCAAGTTCAAAGGCTCCCAACCAGCACAAGATCCTATCCATCTTCTGGGCATGTGCTGGGTCTCCTCCGTATACCTGTCAATGACATACTTACCTTCCAAGCCCCCATGGGTGCTCTGAAAAAGAAGATGGCATGTGTCCTGGTGGGAGGAAAACTTGTCCCAGATTCTGATGGTGGTACTGTGTTATAATCCCTGCAGGCCTCCTCATCTCCTTCATCATGAACTGGCACATGATAATCTCTGGGCTTATCGTAGTGGTGATTAAAATTGTTGGAATGACCTTATTTCTGCATTATTGTGAGTATTTGAGCAACCTCTTCCTCCAACTCCGTATGGTCTTATTCTTTGGCTCCTCTCCCAGATTGCAAGGATAAATGTAGAGGTGAAGTGCCCAAGTCCTTCCACCTGGGCTGTTGACCCAGCCTGAGGGAACTGACAATGCCCTTCTCAATCCCCGCACACGATGGGCCAGATGCCTCAGTCTACCTTGGAGATGTAGAACTGACAGGTGTCTGATGGTTAGAACCCACATGAAGCTCTTGCCCTAGACTATTAGTTGGGTGATCTAAGCTGAAGTACTTGGCAGTGCTTATTATTGTTGCTAAAATTTGAAAATACAGCTCCAGTTCATCCCAGCGATAGGCTGTGGTAAGGGCTGCACTAGAAGATAATGGGATTTTGCTGACAAAGGAATTTCCCTCTATGTACACAGAAACCTATTCTTCCAAATGCTTAGAAAAAGAGGGCTCATATATCAAAGGATTTTACTGCAATTGCAGCAAGTAGAATCTTCTCCAGCCCCAGAAGACAGTAGGGAAAATAAATGAGGAAGGAAACGTGATCAGGAGGCAGCAGTTGAGTAAGAGGTGTCTTCCTTATGACCCAATATGAAGGTGCCATTCCTATCATGTAAGAGAGGAGGAAGAAAATATGAATATGAATAAGTGAATGTATTCACAAAACCATATACGTGCCCGCTGTGTCTTTGTTGACCCAAGTCAGAGAGTTCAGTATTTCACAGTAATAGTCACAGTACCCTAGCAACCCCGGCAGTGAGGTTTGTTTGCTGTATTCATCCTGCAGCCACCTTGGGGGCTGAGCCAACAGCTGGTTTTCTTTGCAGTCCCACAGATTTTTGGCAAAAGTAATGTCAGCTTCATTCCCACAGACAGCTACGGAACAGGTAACGCGCATGACAACAATCTCTTCCCTCTCCTCTCAGTACCACTGTTTTATGTGCTGAATTCTTAAAGACCTTTCTCAAGGCCTCCTTTCCCAAGAAATTCTTTTGCATGAAGGATTCATAAAGATCTTCTAATTGTTATAAGATGAATAGGTTCTGGGGTTGTAATGTACAGCATGATGACTATAGCTAACAATACTGTATTATATATTTGAAAGTTGCAAAGAGAATAGATCTTAAATGTTCTCACTGCAAAAAAAATTGTAATTATGTGAGGTGATGGAAGTGTTAACTAACATGTAGTAATAATTTTGCAATATATATGTGTATCAAATCATCACATTGTACACCTTAAACTTACACAATGTTATATGTCAATTTTATCTCAAAAAGCTGAAAAAATAAAATAAATGCAGAACACCCAGGAAAAAAAGATCTTCTAATTAATTACCTTCCTTTTATAAATGGGAAACCAACACTAGACTGAGTGAAATTTCTGGTCCTCAGTTTTTCTCCTAGGGTTGAGGATGATTTGTATATAATCACTGTAATATGAAAGCACTTTATAACATCTGATGTCTTGTACACCTAAAGAAATTGTTATAAAGAAAGCCATGTCCCACAAAAAAACCAAAGATTATATTCAGTACCTTCTTGTGTTGCAAGTACTGTGCTAGATCAACCATAAAAGAAGAAAAAAAGAGGAGATATTAGTCAACTATTACCCATGAAGCACAAGGCCCAGTGCCAGAAAACATGGGGGATAAAGAGAGGAGTGAGGCTTGGCTCTCCCTATTAAACCCACCTCTTCTTGAAGTTGTTCCCAGGACTTCCTCCTCACTTTCTCTTAAGATGCTTATTACTATATACATCTTTAGGGAAAAGATAATTTCTTGTTCATCTTTATATCAACTAAGGAACCCATTACAGTGAGCTAGCTGGAGGAAATGCCCATGAAATATTTGTGGAGTTCTGTTCAGTTATAATCCCAAAAGAGTTTCTGATGAAAAACAGATTATTATATATTACAAACAGTCTTTGAACTGGAGACTGAAATAAAGGGTGAATGCTAACTTGAATATTTTATTAATGTAATTGTAAGCAGCTAATTTGGTGTCTGCATAAACTAAAGTAAAACATAAAGGACAAATGACTGAGCCTCTGAGGACGGGTCTGGCCAGCCTCTGACACCACTGCAGCTGTCTTCTCAGTCAGTTCCAAGGAAAAGTGAGACCTCTTGGAGGCCTATCAATTCCCCTATTTATATTTAAAGAAACAAATATACTCTTCTTTGCCCATAGGAAATCTCTGGAATGTTCACCTGCCTCAAAGTCCGCCAATATCCCCTGGTCCTGAAACTTGTTCTAGTTAGCCACAATCCTTAGAGCTGATGAATGCTGATGAGAGAAGAGTCCACAAGTTGCCTGCCAGGACTGTGTTTTCATATAGGGTTTGGACACCAGAAATGGGGAGCACAGCGAAGATGCTGTGTGGGGCCTGGAGGAAAGTGGTCCAGACGGCTCTTTGGGGATAACACTGTCAAAGGTTCATCCACTCCTCTTCCTTTCTCGTTCTTTTTCTTGGCATTTCACATCTACTGCCACCCTCTCCCCCCCAAAAAAAAGATGTGAAATAGGCTTTGGAGCATGGCAAATAATGGTAGTAGTTAAATGGAAGGTTCAAAGAAAGAAAATATCTGAAAAATTCTAGCACAGAGTGGCAAAGAGCCCCTGTCATCTGCACTGTCCAGGAGCAAATGGTCCCAGGTACCAAACAGCTGTTCTGATGTTTGTGTGTTATGTTCATCATACATCTACCTTCAGGTTTTCTTTTCATTTCAGTCCCACAAACTTTTGGCAGCAGTAATGCCAGCTTCATTCCCACAGAGAGCTACGGAACAGGTAAAGTGCATGGTTATAGCCACCTCTCCACCCACAGGCAGCTTATGTACTGAATTCTTAAAGATTTTTCCCATTGCTTCCTTTCTTATGGAACTTTTTTGCTCAAAGGGGCCATAAAGACCTTCTGATTCATTCCCTTCATGTTACAGATAGGAAAACTGAGACTAGACTGGGTGAAATTTCTTCCTGGATTGAGGATGATTTGTACTGATACAACTGGTATAAAGAAAGCCATGTCCCACTATCTTATCACTCAATTTCAGGGTTCACACCTGAAATCACTAATCTCATACTCTTTTTTTCTTGGATCTCTTTAGTCTGCCCCAGAGGGTGGGATTTTCATCAAGGAAGATGTTTCTTCTTGTCCACCTCTGAGTTGTCTTGGAACAAAAGCAGGGACTTTTGCGAAGGAAAAGGATCAACTCTGGCCATTGTCAACACGCCAGAGAAACTGGTGAGAGCATTGGAATGGTACAGTAAAGCAGCCCACTCTACACCAGCCTCAGTGGGTGTAGATGGTGGGGGCAATTTGATTGGTGGAACAGGGGTGGGATGGAGGTGGTGAATGGAGAGGTGGCTGGCTGAGAGGTCAAGCTCCTTATTCTAAACCTGGAGGTGGGAGACTCTTCCCAGTAGCAGTGGAGTGTGTTGTTTGGGTCCATTTGAACTAGAAAAATCCACCCTCTGTGGTCTCTCCCATGAGGCATAGAAGTAGACTGGTATCCTGGGGATGGGCCAGGACATTTAAAGTACAAGGAATGACCAAATGAGCTGATGTGTATAAAAGTTGTTTAAAAACTATTGAAAACTTTATACACGTGAGCTATTAATATATCATCCCAGTCTGCCTAGTAAATAAGGAAGATGCAAATTAACAAAATTAGTAATATGAAAAACAAAGAATCAGGTCATAGAATTGGGATCACAGTGTACAATGATTATAATAAAAATATGTAACACTATGCAAAAAGCTTTATTTTATTATCTACTTTTATCCTCATAACAATTCTGAGGAGACATTATTATCCATATTTTATATATGAGAAAACTAGGGCACAGAAAGATAATTTGACCAAGGTCATACACCTACTAAATGACATAACATGGAGTTGAGTTGAGGTTTCTCTAACTCCAAAGCCTACCTCTAATCAACTTTAGATATAATTTATTTTAGTTTATAGTTGCCTCTCCTTCAAATCCTAAGTATATGCTGAGTGCTAGGCATTGTGTTATATCAGTACTGTTGCTTCTCTCCCCTCTATCCCTTCACCCTTCCTGTAGAAGGTCCTAGAAGAATTTTTAAGAAATTCTCTGAATTTTTTCTCTGAATTCAGGTAATAGATGTCCAACAAAGGGCAGGAACTGGGATGCTACAGATCCTCTAGGGCTAAATACCCAAAAGGAAAGAAAAATGCCTTCAGGAGCAAGATGAGGAGTTGGGGGGAGAAAAGAGAACAGAAGAGGGGAAGAGGGGAATGGGACAGAAAGTTGATAGCCTCTTTTCCTCTACTCAACACTTAAGTTTTGGTGCATCTCAAGCACCATCCACGGCATTCTCCACCACTTACACTTCATGCTAACCCCATAAAAAGGTCATCACACTAATGGTTTGCTGAAGACTGTCAAGTCTGTATCTCCAGTTCAGCCTTCTCCTCTAGACCAGACAGTATATCAAATTCCACTTTGATGTTTCAAAAGCACCACAAACTCACCATGTTCAAAACTGAGTCAATTATATTTTACCTCAACTGCTCCTCCCCTTGTATTCCAAGTACTAGTGAGTAGTCATGTCAACCAAGATTGAACACTGAGGGTCTTCTAGGACTTCACCTTTTCTCTTCTCTCCTAAATTAGTTACTAACCAAGTCCTTTCCTCTCTATCCCCACAGCAAATAGTTCAGCTCTCACCTGGATTTCTTCAGAATTCTTCTAAATCCTCTCCTTGCCTCTAGTTTTGCCCCTTCTTGCCTATTCTCCACAGAACTGACATAATACCATCTCTAAGGCTGTAAACTGTCTGTGCCATTTTCCAAGTTATAGTGGGTTAAATTCCCATTTCCCTGCATGAAATATAAGGTTTCGTATAGTCCAGCCTCTGCCTTCTCTCCAGTCTTGTCTCTCAACTCACCTCCCTTCTACCTCTGCACCAACGAAATTTAGCATCTTGTAGTTCCTCAAATGCTCCAGGCTGCTCTGCATTCTGCCTGTCATCTGCTGCTCCCTCTTCCAGGAGGTCCAATCCTGACCCAGACCCTCCCCTAGCATTTGCCTGACAAACAGCTATCTCCCAAAATTCATCTCAGGCATCATCTCATCTATGGTCTTTCTAGAAACCCCAAATCCATATAGAATTGATCACTTCCTTCTTTCTGCCTGTGCCAGATCTAGTACGTATTTCCTAGCACTACACCCGGGACACCTCACGATGCTGGTTAACTCATCTATCTTCTCTTATTAGACCTATGAATCTTCAACATGTTGGGATCACTGATGTTTTTGAAATGGTGATGAAATCTGTGCACTTCATCCCAGAAACATGCATAAGCACAATATTTTGAATAAAATTCCAATGATGTCATAAATTCCCTTGGAAGCCATCCATAGCTTCTAACACAGAAGTTAAGGATCAAGAGCCCTTGTTTTAGACCATGGGTCTGGAAATTTTTTCTGAAGGGGTCAGACAGTATACACCTTATGCTTTTCAGGTCATAAGGTCTCTATGATGACTACTTAACACTGCTGTTGCAGCTCAAAACCAGCCATAGACAAGATGCAAAAAATAGGCGTGAGTGTCTTTCAACAAAAACTTATTTACAAAAATGGGCTACAGTATGGATTTGGCCCACGAGGCTGTAGTTTGCCTACCCCTGTTTTAGATCATAATTTCTTTGAGGAGAAACTAATTTTTTTCCATATCCCCAGTGTCATACAATGCCTGGCACACAATGGACACGCAAAAAATGTTTGTTAAAAGAGTAAATTTGGTAGTTAGTTTTTAAAAATAATGAACTGAGATATTTCAGGGGAGGAGAACATTGAGAAAAGAGGAATAAAGGCATTAGGCATGAGGATGGAGAGAACATCCAAGTGGATTTGGACATCTGCTAACGCTGGGAGGCATGTGAAGAGTAAAAGAAAGGGTCCAGGGACTCCCAGACATCTGGCTGGAGTGATTTGTGATTCATTAATTTAATACAGAAACTAAGATGCCTTGGATTAATGTTAATTTAGCAAATACTCAATAAACACTGATTATTTCTCATGAAATTACCTACTTTAGCAACACACTTTTATATTTCCCTGTTTTCCCTTGCTAAATACTCAAAGAATTCACTTGATCCAGCCTCATTTGGAATGTAAAATTTCTGGCAATGAAACAATTCTATGCAGAGAGGCAGGCCAAATGTAAAAGAAGTATTTGAAATTACGCTTTTTTAGATGGCACAATACCCTTCCCCTTCATTTTCAATGTGTGGTTCCTGGATAGCAGCATCAGCATCATCTAGAAATTTCTTCAGAGTGTACATTCTTGGGCCACTACACCAGAACTACTGAGCCAGAAGCCCAGCAATCTGTGTTTTAACAAAACCTCCAGGTGATCATGATGCTCTGTATAGATTGAGAACTACTACTCTAGGGTTTTTGGTGAATGCCAGTGTTAGCCAGCCCAAGTCCCCTTCGAGCCTTCCCTGTTCCCAGAATCAGATATCAGCATGGGCCTATTGGCACAAGGGAGGCAGCAGCAAAAAAATTTCTGTTGAACTGTTTATTTTTGTAATTTCCAGAATTTTCTCCAGAAGATAACTGGTGCTGAGAAGTATTTTATTGGCTTACTATACCAGCACGCAGAGAAAAGGTGGCGTTGGATCAACAACTCTGTGTTCAACGGCAAGTACGTGAATATGCCACATTTTTCTAAGGATCTTGATTTCCCTTAAGACATCAGACCTGAGATTCAGTGGGTTTGTCCGGGAATAGCACAAAGGCTGAGACTCGGCTCTTGTTCTAGTCCTCTCCTTTCTTCCAACCCATCTGTTCCCAGAGACACATTTTTTGTAACCTTTTGTTATGGAAAATATCAAACATTTCTAAGTAGAGAGAAGAGTATTCATACAATGAATTATTTTTTTTTCAAATCAGAATCCAAACAAATCCACATACATACCATTTGTTTAGTATATCTCATAAGTCTCTTTTAACCCATAGATTACATTTTATTACTAAGTTCTTACAAGTTCCCCAGATGTGGCTTCTTTACGCAAAGAAAGGTTGTGATATGCAACTCTCCATGCCTTAGAGCTATGAACTTTAACTCCCAAGAGCTCTCTCCTGTGTGTCAGTCCATGGGCATAAGCATTGGTGGAGAACATGATATTCCCAGTGTACATATGGAGGTGTTGAGTCAGACAGGAAGCAAGTCAGTTCCCCAGCCTGTAACTGGGCTTCCCACAGAAAGGAGGAAATTATTACTCATTCAGTGTCTACTAAATGCCAGGCATTTGTTAAGTACTTTATACATGTAATTTCCTACAGTATTCACAACCATGCTATAGGAAAAGGTTTTATTAATCTCCATTTAAATGACAGTTGAATTGAGGATGAGAGGCTTAGAAATGTGTTGAATATCACCAGCCACGATTTGATCCCACAGCCACTTGACTCCAAAACTCATGACCTTTCCATGAAACCAGACTCTTTCCAATCAGACTGAAAGGGACCGAATGACAGAAAAAGAGGGGAGAGAAGGCCAACGAAGTTTTTCCTAAAGCCAGCTGGGACCTAGGAAAAGAACAGAAATCTTTTTCCACCTCCTCTCAGTCGTCCTGCTGTGAACATAGTACAGACAGTACTGAAACGTTATTTCTGGGAGAAAAAGGGACAGATGACCCAGGAAATGTTTCTGACCAAACACAGAGTGAGTTAATTCAAGACTGTAAGTCTATAAAAGCTCACAGGAAAGTTGACAGGGAAGAGTCAGTGTAGAGCTGGATTTGAGGGTAGCAGAGGGAGGACTGGAATCAGTAAAAGGCAGGGCTGAAACAACGCACCTTAACCACGCTTTCTTTTCCCACTTAGTGTTACCAATCAATATCAGGATTTCAACTGTGTGACCATAGGCCTGACAAAGACATATGATGCTGCGTCATGTGACATCAACTACCACTGGATCTGCGAGAAGAATGCCAAATGAATGCAGCCCTCTGTGGCCTCTGATGAAAACAACTAATATACGTATGGAGACAGCAAAGGAGAATATTTATAATTGGAATGGGTCCAGGAAACACAGAATATCAAATTACTATGTCAGTCTTCCACAGGTTACTGGCAGAGCTCCCTAATGAATCCTCAGGGCTAATGCACTTGCCTCTCCACAAATATACTTGCATACACACAGCGGAGCAAATTCCCCATTCTCAGCCAGCAATTCCCCAAGACCCCATTTCCTGTGAGAGTCACATATATGACTCTTTTTGGATCCACACAGGTCTTCTAGTCAGTGATCCCTTTATCCATCTGCCTACTAGGAGAGGTCCTTGCCTGTTTAGGGAAATGAGTCTGTGTTCTGCTTTGCGGGACTAGACCCCCACCATCTCCAAGAGACAGGGTTAGTTTTATGGAGACAACTCAGCTGGTGTCATGATGGGCCTGTTTCTATAGAACTGAGCATTTCTGACTGATCAACAGGGTTTAGCTTTTTGCCAGAGTCTGTTTTAACCTCATACTACTATACTACCAGGGAGAAACTGCAGACTGAGCAGGTGTGAACACTAGTTAGAGAGTAGCAAGGGTGGAAGATGACAAACTCAGCCTCTGTGACCTCACCTCAGTTCCCAAGAGACCTCTGTTCACACCCCCGCCCCTGCCCCAGCTGGGACACAGAGGCCCTCCTCAGTCTGAAGTGAGGCCAGGCATGGGGAGGCTCCATGAGCCAACACAGGAGCAGAGAGAGCATTGTTTATGGGAATGGAGAGGGGTCTGAACAGGGGAGGAATCTGCTAGGAAATCCCTTTTAAGACAACCAGACAACCAAGACGACCAAGTACACTGAATCTCTGTTCTTCCACAAAGCCTTGAAGAGACTCTCAAGCATAAATTTTCTTGTTCTTGGCCTGAATCAACATTTTAGAAGATTTTCATTACTCGACCATGTTTTTTGAGTATATTGTAAGATTTACAATAGTCTTCGTAACATATTCCTGCCTGCAGTTCTAGAGAGACCCTGTAACAGGTACAGCCTAATGACCCGAAGGTGCCACAGCCCTGCCCTGGTTGGCATCACACTAACCCAGGACTTGTTCAGCTGACAAAGGAGTAGAAAAAGAGGAGGGCTGCTCAAGGAAACACTCACTATAAGCAAGGAGTGGGTGTGTAGTAGAAAGAGAACACCAGGAACAAATGGAAATCATATGTGGGAGGAAACAGTTCATTTGGCCATACTGGAAGAAAGGCAAGAAAGAGGTAGAAAGTCTTAAGGCATCCTGGTTATTCTCTGCATTTCCAAGAAAATGTCAACTCCATGCTCTCCTCAGTACATGGAAAAGAGTAAAGAGATGCTTGTGTGTTTTGAGTAACAAGAATTAAACCGTAACGGGAGACTGTATAAAACTAATGGAAGTTGTAGTCACCTAAGTAAACTGCTCGCCATTTATGCCTGATAACAATGTACCACAATGATAGTGTGTATCATTTGATGTATGTCAAAGTAAATTGTTGTTTTATTTTTTATTACAACACTAAGCTCTGTTCCTATATTCTCAGGCTTCATAATTTTTGGTTAATTAGCATGGCCACTTACAATTTTAAAAAATGTGATAATACAGTAAGTGTTAGAACTTGCTTGAAGGAGGTCACCGGAAATAATTTGTATTTGGGTAGATTGGATGTTGGATTTATATCAGTACTCTGTGGAGACACAAGTTCTCTGGCAATTTTAGCAGAAGAGCTGCAGTTGAGGAGGGGAAGAGGCTGAGGCTGTGGTAGAGAAAAGAAGAAACAGAATTCTGAGGACAAATGCCAGAATTCAGACAACAGAAAGGAAACCATAACTCTTCTGTTTTGAGAAGGAAGAACTGTGGGGTAGCCATACTTCCTATTTTATGACAGAATAAATTGCAGACTTTTACAGTCAGGAAATGTAGACATCTAGTAATTTCCCTAGTAGACATCACAAATTTATATCAAGATGAAGAGATACTTCTGTGCAAGTTCTAAAAAAGGCCCAGTGGGCTGGGTGGAGGTGTGGGTGGGTAGGTGTGCACTCTGGTTTAAGTTCATTACTGAGGCAGCAGAGGTTGCTGGATCCTTAGGAGGGTATGGAAATATGGACTTATTGGGCAGCAATGGTATGATTTTTTAAAAAAACAATGGAAATTTAGTAAACCATTGGATTAGAGTTTTGACTTTGCTTCCAATATGCTACATGAATCTGTACAGATTTCTTACCCTTCTTGTACCTTAATCTCTGTATGTATAAAATGGAGCAGCAATACCCTCCTCACAAAATTCTTGTGTATGTTAAATAAGATCCCCATTATGTATTTCAATAGCAATAAACAATAGGGGAAGCGTTAGGATCCAATTTTTTCCAGAGACTCAATAACACTTGTTATTATCTAACTTTTTGATTCTAGCTATCCTACTGGGTATAAAGTGGTATTTCACGGTGGTTTTGATTTGCATTTCCCTGACAACTAATGTCAGGCATATCTTCCCTGGAGAAATGTCTATCAGATTCTTTACCATTTTTTTTTTTTTTTTTGGTGAGGAAGATTTTCTCTGAGCTAACATCTGTGCCAATCTTCCTTTACTTTGTATGTGGGACGCCTCCACAGCATGGCTGATAGGTGGTGTATGTTCATGCCCAGGATCTGGCCCCGTGAACCCAGGCCGCTGGAGTGGAGTGTGCAGAACTTTAACCACTCAGCCACAGGGCCAGCCCCTCTTTATCCATTTTTAAATTGGGTTGTTTGTCTTTTTGGCATTGGGTTCTTTATATGTTCTGGATTCAAGTCTCTTATCAGCTGTATGATTTGCAAATATTTTCTCCCATTCTGTGGGATCCTTTACATTCTTTTTTTTTGGTGAGGAAGATTAGCCATGAGCTAGCATCCTTTGCCAATCCTCCTCTTTTTGCTGAGGAAGCTTGGCCCTGGGCTAACATCTGTGCCCATCCTCCTCTACTTTATGTGTGGGATGCCCGCCACAGCATGGCTTGATAAGCAGTGCATAGGTCCACGCCCGGGATCCGAACCTGTGAACCCCAGGCCGCTGAAACAGAGCACATGAACTGAACCACTGCACCACCGAGTTGGCCCCCCTTTACACTCTCGAGAGTGTCTTTTGACACACAAAAGATTTTAATTTTGCTGAAGTCCAATTTATCTGCTTTTCCTTTTGTTGCCTGTGCTTTTAGTGTCATATCCATTAAATCATTGCCAAATCCAATGTTATGAAGCTTTTCCCCCATATTTTTTTCTAAGAGTTTTACCATTTTAGCTCTTATGTCCAAGTCTTTGATTCATTTTGAGTTAATTTTTGCGTATGGTGTAAGAATCCAAATTCATTCTTTTGCATGTGCATATCCAGTTTCTCCAGGTGCTGAGTTTTTTAAACACTTAGGGTTGAAAACAATGTTCTATCCAATTTTTTCCCTTCTTTAAACTAATTATGAGTATGTATCTAGACTGTGAAAGGAATAGACAATAACAATAAAAACATTACAACACATAATATTACCTTTATTCAGACATGTATAATCTTATACTTCTGGATTGAAATTAGGCATTGTGGCAGATTACATTATTCACAATAATATAATCACAAATTCACAGTCCCTCCTGAAGGAGGAGAATCCTTTCCTATCCTGACGACAGCAGCTTGGCCCTGTCGCTTGCTTTGGCCCATGAAATCTGACCATAATTTCCCACACTCTTTCCCCACTACGTCATGACCAAACTCGTCATGTTAGAGGCTGCCCCATTAGCCTGGACTATAGCGAAGACAACAAGGAACAGAGGGGCAACTGACCCATAGTAGACAAACAATGGGAACAAATATAAATGTTTGTTGTTGGGAGCTACAAAGATTTTTGAGGTTGTTTGTTACCATAATATAACATAGACTCACCTGACTGATATGAGAACCAATAATGAGTAGTTCAGCTAAAGAAACGCAATTAGCATTTCACGGTTTGGCAGTGTAGGCTATTTAGCATACTGGTTAAAAGGATGAACACTGGAGCCAGATTGCCTAGGTTTGGATCTTGGGCCCCTACATATTAACAGTGTGACCTTGGGCAAGTCACTTCCTATCTCTGTGCCACAGTTCCTTGGGTAATAACAGTAGTTAATGCCATAGAGTTGCGTTATGGTTTAAATGAGTGCTTCTTTTCTTAGTAGTAAGAAGTAAGGGCCAGACTTAAGCAGCATTTCTTAGCTTGGGTTCCCCAGAAAGCCAGGGACTTATGAACTATTACTTCATTGGGGAATCCAGTCCACGAGAGCAGGCATGATTGACAAGGATACGAGACAGAGAAGGCTGTAAAACCAATAAAAAGATGCATTATCCAGCTCACTGCCACTAAGTGCAACTAATTGCTTGATCTTTGGGACTACTCACCTTAGAAGATGTATAAACTCTGTCTCATGACTGTCCCTCAGAAGAGAAAAGGGAAAAAATTATCTGCTGGCTTCTACTTTCATTGGTCAAATTTCATCCCATAGGGAGTAACTCTCCAGAACTAGCTTGTCCAAACACGGACTTGGATGCCAAGTGGATCCCTCTTTAGTAAAATCCCGACTTGCATAATACGATATGCCGGTTGTTAATGTCATTATTATTGTTTGCATTATACATATAAACCAAGTATTAGGCTCAATTTTGGGAAGTAGAGAAAACTATTCAGCATAGCAGGAAGCTATTGCCTTGAGAGTTCGGGATAAGAGAGTTGGCAGTGGGTCTCTCCAGTGTTTAGCTACAGTGGTACACTGCTTTGGAGTATGGAGTTCTGCATGGATAGTTCTCTTTGGCTGTTAGTACCTAGTACACAGAAAAGATGAGTACTGCGTGACAGAACAAGATTCCTTAGAATGGGGCAGCCTCTTCTCTTCTGAGTGGTATTTCTTCCCTCTCAGACATACTAACCTCGGCCTCAAGTTAAGGAAAGTGTATAGTCACATCTACACAGGGCTCCATCTCCTGGTCTTCTTTTAAGCTCCAAGTTCCTGTTAAGGTCTAGGGATATCTCCCAGAAAACTTTGATTTAACAGGAGGCTCCACTTACCAAATATCTTCCAGTTACAGAAATATATGTATGTAAATAAGCAAGTATTCCTGTATAAGAGAAAACTTAAATACATAAAAACATAAATAAATAAAAGAGTGAGTGGTTGAATCACTACGCCTCTTAAGACACATAAAAGAAATGCAGTTATTTTATTTTTATAGGCAATACATACACATGGTTACAAAAATAATAAAAAGAACATTAAAAGGCAGACAGTGAAAAGTCTTGCTCCCTTCCCCATTCTAACTGCCCTTTCACGCAACCACAATCCTGCAGGTAACCACCTATTATTTCTTATGATGTCGTCCACAGCAAATACAAGCAAATATGAATATATACTCATTTCTACTCCTTTCTTACACAAAAGGCTGAATACTAAATTCAACGTGCTTTGCTTTTCTCACTTAATATAGCTTGGGGAGAATTTCTAATCTTTGAAGAAAGAGCTTCCTTAATCTTTTTACAGCTGCATAATGTTTCATTGTACAGAGGAAACATTATTTAACTAGTCATCTATTGATATCCCATTCAGTTATTAATACTTTACTATTATGAAAATGCTATAGTGGATAAAACTGTGTTCATGACCGCAGACATGGAAGGACTGCTTGGGACCAGGGTGGGACGTATTAGCAGAAGGGAGAGGCTGGCAGTCCTGAAAACGAGGCACGAGGACACCTCTGTGGAAAGCTGGGTAACAGCGCGGTGAACTTGGGGTTTGTGAGGGGAAAGGAAAAAGGAAACTCAGAAATGAATTGGAGAACTGAAGCCACAGAAAGAGAGCTACAAAGAAGAATCAGGAAAGAAAGTGGGCAGGAGAGGATGAACAAATGAAGGAGAGCAGGAAGAAGCAGAGGGTGGGTATCATGGACCTTGAAAGGATTGAAGACTGTGAGAAATGCAGGGAGAGGGACCAGAGGCTGCCTCTTCCTGCCCCTCTCTGCACTCCTCCTCAGCCCAGGCACCCTGTTCTCCCTTGTCACTTCAGCTCCCAGCACAGCAGCTCCACTGCCCCCTCCTTTGTGGCAGGCAGCACGATCTGAGCAAGATAATACCTCTTTACTTGCCCTTCCTCCCACACCCTGAGAAAGTCCACAAGTTAGACTACCACCCCTGGGACTGTAAAGATGTCCACAATTGTGGACCGACTTCATTCTCTAGTTGTCTCTGTCTAGAACTCTCTGCTGAGTTCATTCTTCTCTCTGCCAGGCAAGAAAACATGCAGAGAAATACTAAGGCAACAGGACTCTGGGACTGGAAGCCAAGAGAATATCTTCAAGCCAGGGAAGGAATACGGGTCTTTACACAGCCGGAGGACATAAACCACAGGACAATTTACGGGAAGATGGTTTAAGAACCTAGAATCAAGTAGTCATTCACTTCTGCAGTTGGAGAATATGTTTCCTAGCATTTCCTGTTCAGAAATCTAAATATTATGCATATTGTTTTTACACTTAATTTTCTAAATTTTATTGTGAAATGTATCATAACTTCAGAAAAGTATATGTTTATATATATATATATATAGGTTTAAAATAATATAGTGAGTTTTTGAGTAACAACCAACCATGTTAAAAACCATGGCCATAACTTCAAAGACTTTTGTTGCACACAGATTATTTGGTGATGATTATGATGCAGTTCAAAGATGAATAAGTACTTTTCAGATTATTCTAGAATCTATAATAAGTGTTTTCCCATGTAATATGCCTTAGAGAAAGATTACTTCCTGAATAGTTGACAGCATCGTTTCCCTCCATCCCGAAGGGCCTCTATGACTTTGTCGTTTCGGAGGGTGAAGATGAAAGGGTTGAGGAAAGGAGTAACTACTGAAAGCAACAGGGAAACTACCCTGTTGTACTCAGCTGCCTGTGTTTGCTTGGGTTTCATGTAGAGGAACAGGCAGCTGCCGTAGCCGATCACCATGCAAGTGAAGTGAGAGGCACACGTAGAGAAGGCTTTCCTCTGGCCAGAGGCTGAGGGGATCTTGAGGATGGTGGAGATGATGTAGGTGTAGGAGACAATTGTAGGGATCAAAGAACCAAGAAGAACAAAAGAAGCCATTAAGAAGAGAATAAACTCCATGAAACGAGTATTATTGCAGGAAAGTTTGAGCACTTGCCCTCGGTCACAGGAAAAACTATTCACCACATTTGATTTGCAGTAGGAAAGATGATATGCTGCATAAACTGGCCAAATTTGATAAAGGAACCCAAACAACCATGACACAATTACCACAGAGTTGCAGGTGTGCCTGTTCATAATGATGTTGTACCTCAGAGGGTTACAGACTGCCACATAACAGTCCACAGCCATGGCTCCCAATAATACAAACTCTGTGGTCTCCACAGCATGGTACAGGCAGAGCTGGGCAACACATGAAGCCAGAGATATTGTCTGCATCCCAGGGAGCAGCAACCCCCAAAGCATCACAGGGACGATAATAGATGTCACCAGGGTCTCCAAGGCAGAGAGGTGGCCAAGGAAGAAATACATGGGGGACTGCAGACGTTTATCAACACAGACAATCACGATGATGACCGTGTTCCCCATTAATGTCACTAAGTAGAAAAAGAAGAAGGTAGCAAAGAGGATATGGTGTAGTTCTTCAGACCCGGGGAAGCCAACGAGATAAAATTCCGTGGCACTAGAGTAATTCCCCAACATTTATTTCTGAGCTCTTGTTCCTTTTGAAATCTAGAGAGCAAAGGAGAGATAACATGTTTTTGATCTCAAAAAGGTTTAAGACATTTCCAATTTGAAGAAATACATCCTACTCCTAGGCTCCACAACAAAATACTACTATTTTCTGTACAAGGTTGGTGTTAAATGTTTCATGAAGGTTGTGTATAACATATGAAGATAAACGTATATGTCCAAGAAGATGAGCAACAGTTACCAACACCGCACCCTAGACGTGAAAACCCACCCACCCCAGGATGCACCCTTGTCTCTCAATTCACTGGACATCCTGCCTCCTACTCTGTTCTGACCTGCCACCCTGTCTACTTCTCTGACCACAGTGGGCTCGTTTACACCACCACTCCTTCCATCCTGAATGCCCTAAACTGACTTCTGTGCCTGTTATGTCCATGTCTTGTAAAATCCTGCTACATTTCAATAGTTATAATATAGTGTTCCTAGTCAACCCCACCCAGACATGGTCCATTCTTTTCTTTGTGTCCTATAAACATAGGCTCTATTTGCATTATATTCATTTTAAAGTTTTTGCCTCAGTTATATTTATTATTTTTCAGATGTTGTTAGGAATTGAAGTCTATCCAGGACATTGTCATAAGATAAGAACTATTTGAGACAAAGTATTGAGTCTTTTCATGACTGCTGGGGAACTGGCTCCCTGGAAGGAGTTATTCAATTCTTCCTCCTTGTTCTTATGATGAAAGTCGTCTTCCACCTCTCATTTCAGTGAATATGTCTCCTCCAAGTGGGAAGAGCCTCACCAGCTCCCAGTTGGTGACCTCTGGCTCTGATATTATGATTCCTCAGGTGACAAGAGGACAATGGGGAGATGAGGTCCAGGAGGAACACCCATGTGTACTGCATGGTCTCCACCCTGGGGCCAGAGCCAAGAAAACAGCTGTGATATGAAAGCAAAATCCTCTATATGACCCAGGCCTTAAATCTGTAGTTCTAGCAGGGAGACAAGACCTCCAAATGGGCAGTCTGTCCCTATAGCCAATCTGCCATGGTCTCAGTCCTATAGAGCAACTTGGAAAATTCCAAAGACCATATCTGCTTATCTATGATCTTCGATTTTCTCCAGAGCCCTAGGGTAAGGAAAAATGTTGGAAGACACTAAAATAGATGACACTGAGTTCCTTAGGATGTCTGGGCTCCTTCTCTCGCCATATGCAGGTCTTTGCTCAAATGTTTCCTCTTCATGAGCCCTCTCCCACTCATCTTTTCTAAAACAGTGCATGCACAATTTCACTCTCTAACCTCATCATGGCTATATTTTTCCTTCTATTGGCTCTCATCAACATCTCAAATCATATTATACTTTATTTATTTATTAATTTATCATCAAAAGCCCACATTAGAATTAAGTACCTTGAAGGCAAGATCTTTATTTTTTTTTGTACCACCACCTGTGACAAGAACAGAATCTGACAAAGTATGTACTCCATAAATATTTTTAAATGAATATATCAATTAATATAATAAAGGACAAATCTATGAATAAAAAAAGAGCTGTTATGTCCATGTCCTGTAAAGTCCCTCCACTCCCTCTTCTCTAAAGCCCGGTCACCCTGCAGTCTCTCTTCCTGGAGATCCCCTACAAAATGGAAAACAGATACAAGGAAGAAATGAAAAGATGTGAGAGAGCAGAGTTTTAGGTAATAGCAGAGTGTGCCTATCGCCAGCACTGGACATCTTCAATCTGCTCTCTGCCATGGAAGGATGATTGCAAGTAGGCTCATCTACTCTGCAGTTTCCTTAGTCCACTCTTCAGGCTCTGGGGTCCTCGTTCTAGAAGGCAGCCAAGCCCCATCCCTCCCATGATGACATTCTTCTACTCTCTCCTTCTCCAAGGGAATCCCTGGAAGATACTCACCTCCAGAGAAGGGGACAGCACTGGAAAGTTCTATTGCTCTTCAGGCATCAACCAAGGCTAGCTTCTGCTTAGATAGTACAAAGCCATGCCTGGGAGATGGGGGCAGCTCCTGCTGTCTCCATTCGTAGTAAAGAACACCGTCCACACACAGGAACTTAGGGAAAAGTGCAGAAATAACAGTGCTGAGGGAAAGCCAGCTGTCTCCTTCTCTCTCATTCTCTCTGCTTCCTTCTTTCTCTCCCTTATCTGTCCCCAAGGATAGTTATACACCGAGGAGCAATTTGCACGGGTTCAGAGACACACTAGGGATGTAATGAAGGAAAAGCTAAAGAAACTTTCACTCTTCCCTCCTGAGGCTAATCAAGTTCTAGAACATGGGAAAGTTTTGTGCAATGTGTGAACTTGAAAGCTCCTAGTCAGGAGTTTCTCAGCACCCAGGCTGCGTCCCTCCCAGGCCCTTTCTTATCACAACAATCCAAGTGGTGAATAGTCAGCCTCCTGATCTGCTCTGTGCTTCTCGCTGACTCCATTTAGCCCTATAGACTCTAAGCTACCCCCAGGCTGATGACCACACTAACGGCTCCAAGACACATATCAAAACCTAGAGGCCACCACATAGACTTCTGTCAAAATCTTCTCTTCATCTCCAGGGTTTCATGAAGCCCATCTCTCCCAGGTGATCTCTACACTCCCTCTACCACATACCCTCTGGCCATAGTTATGGGAACCTGGGAAGAGAGAAATAGAGAGGATCTGCCATCTACTCCAACCTCACAGTCTGTTAATGCCACAGTCCATTCCAATCTCTCCAACATGCATGCTTTCCAACTGCGACTGTCAGTCATACATTTCCCTTCCAGATCTTCAAATGCTACCAGGGCACCTTCCTGAGCTGCTTGAATTGAGGAATAATGGTTGAAGAAGCAATATTCAGGATTGACAAAAAGAAAATACTACATAAAAGTGAGGATGGCTGAGATGTTGAGTAAAATAACAAAATAATATTTAAAATATTTATTTTTATATTTTGAAGAACAACTGACATTCTTCATAAAATTAGCATAGGTCATGATTTGAAATTCAAATGGAAGGATATAAGGTAAAATGTAAATGTCCCTCTCCCCATCTGCTTAATTCTCCTGATCTATCTCCCAGAGCTAAATATTATATAAATTGCTAGTGTATTCATACAAAAGTTTTCTCTGTATATGCTTGAATATCTCCATATAGTCTTTTTAATTAAATGATATTTTAGTCAATATACTTTCCTGCTACCTTCTTCTTAATATACATACAAAATATATATTTTATACATATGTGTACGTGTGCTAGTGTGTACTAAAACTTTCCATATTAGTAATTATATATCAATCACATTTAAGTGATTTCTTAATAAACATTTACTTTATAGTTTGTGCAAGTATATCTTTTTAATTGTATTAAATTATTAGCTGTTATCAAATCACCCTAGAAAAAGTTGCATCAATTTATAATCTCTTGAAATGAGATTATGTTGGGCCTATCCCCAGAGCCTCTGGGCAGGATGTTTCTGTTTCAGTGTCAACCCTGTGATGTTAGCAACAGTTGATAGCATGATGTATAGACCTATTATTTCATTCGGGGTTGCTAAAGGGTGATATTCTAACCACGCTAGGGAGCTGGAGCACGAGCACGTGTGTTAGAACCTGAAAGATGGTGAACTATGCCGGGCAGAGTGAAGCCAGAGAAAATTCTGGTGGAGGTCTGTAGTGGTCCTGATGTGCAAATCGGTCATCTGATCTGGGTATAGGTTGAAAGACTAATTGAACCATCTAGTAGCTGGTTTCCTCCAAAGTTTGCCTCAGGATAGCTGGCACTCTTGCATGTGAACCCATGCAGTTTTATCTGGTAAAACGAGTGATTAGAGGTCTTGGGGCTAAAATGATCTCAATCTATTCTCAAACTTTAAATGGGTAGGAGGCCCACTGGCCTGGAGCTGGGCGTGGAATGCAAGTACCTAGTGGCCACTTTTGGTTAGTAGAACTGGCACTGCAGGATGAACCAAACATGGGGTTAAGGCCTTGATAGCTTGATAACAATAGTTTTATACTAGACCTCAAGACTCGTCCCATATAAATATAAAGTGGAGGAAGATGGACACGGATGTTAGCCCAGGACCAGTCTTCCTCAGCAAAAAAAAAAAAAGAGGAGGGTTGGCAGATGTTAGCACAGGGCTGATCTTCCTCACAAAAATAAATAAATAAAAAGGCTCGGTAGTGTCAGTACTTCAACTTGCTTCTTCTTCAGGATTCTGTTGACTATTCTGGGTCTTTCACCTTTCCGTATTTAGCAAACAGTAGTATCAGTTTGTCAACATCACAAAATAAATTATGGGGATTTTGATTGTGATTGTATTGAATCTATAGATGAAGTTGAGAAGAATTAACATCTTAATAATATTAAGTTTTCCTAACCATGAACAGGGGATATTTCTCCATTTATTTAATCTTTTCTTATTTCTTTCATCAGAGTTTTGTAGTTTACCTGAAATATATCTTGTACTGATTTTGTTAGGTTGATACTTAAATTTTTTTTGGTGTTAATGTAAATAGTGTTGCATTTTTAATTTTAAATTCCAGGGGCTGGCCTCGTGGCTTAGTGGTTAAGTGCGTGAGCTCCGCTGCTGGTGACCCAGTTTCGGATCCCCGGCGCACACCGACACACTGCTTCTCCGGCCATGCTGAGGCTGCGTCCCACATACAGCAACTAGAAGGATGTGCAGCTATGACATACAGCTGTCTACTGGGGCTTTGGGGAAGAAAATAATAAAATAAAAAAATTTTAATTCCAATTTTTCACTGCTGGTATATAGGAAAGCAACTGACTTTTGTCTGTTAATATTATAGCCTGTGACCTTGCTATAATCACTTATCACTTCCAGGAGTTTCTCAATTCCTTGGCATTTTCTACGTATACAATCATGTCATCTGTGAACAAAAACAATTTTGTGTCTTCCTTCTCAATCTGTATATCTTTTGTTTCCTTTTCTTGTCTTATTGCATCAGCTAGGACTTCCAGTCCAATAGGAGTGGTGAGAAGGGCATCCTGCCTTGTTTCTGATCTTGGGGGAAAGCATCTACTTTATCATCACTAAATATGACATTAGCTGTAGGCTTTTTGCAGATGTTCCTTCTCCAAGCTCCTTACATATCAAACAAAACCAGAAGTCTCTCAAATCATTTGATTTAAATGTAAAACACAGATACGGAAACACTACACAAAGCACTAGGTACCTACTGTCAAAAGGCACTGACATCCTTTCTTTTGCTTTCCCAAGGATGGATCTAACGCTCAAGTTTGTGGTCTCTCCCTGAACTGCAGATTCAGGCCAACTTTCTGTACATGCTCACTAGCCTTCTGCCATAGCTCAGTCAAACTTCCATTGGGAACACACACAGGGAGCCAGTCACAGGGTGGGAGGTGTGTGGGTGAGGCACACTGAGAGCTGAGGGTGCCCATGGGGCAGTTGGGAGGATCTGCAGGCAAGGCACCCCCAGTGGCTGGTGTGCAGGCATTTTTATCTGGCCAAAGTGACAATGAAGCATGATGCTGGAATAAAAACATTCAAGTCTCAGAAAACTTAGCTCATATGAGTTCTCTCTTAGAGGAATGCTGGAAAGGCTGCACCATCAAAACTTGGAAGTAAACCAAGAAAGAAGGCCTACAGAGCACAAAGCACAAGGAAAAAATTTATCATTAGGTTTAGGATATCTGTAGGGGCATATGAGGAGAAAAAAATAGGATGAATACTCAAGCAAAATTATTAAATAAGGCAATTATTAACTAAAGGGGAAACAAATTGATAAATCAAGAAATATCACATAAGGATATTGTTTATAAATATACACCAGTAGAAATAGTTGGACATGGCTGCCTCTGAAGAGGAATACTGCAGATCAGAAGGGAAAAGGCAACAGTCTGATGGTTCCCTATACAAAATCATTTAGAATTGTTTGATATTTCTTTCTTTTTTGTTATGATAGAAAATGCATAATATAAAATTTACTATTTTTAACCATTTTTAAGTGTACAATTCAGTGGATTTAAGTGCATTCACATTGTTGCACAACCATCACCACCACCCATCTCTAGAATGTTTCATCATCCCCAGCTGAAACTCTGTCCCCATTAATTAATAACTCCCATTATCCCCTTCCCCAAGCCCCTGCTACTCACTATTCTACTTTCTGTCTCTATAAAATTGGCTATTCTAGGGATCTCCGATAAGTGAACTCACACAGCATTTGTCCTATTGTGTCTGGTTTATTTCACTTAACACAATGTTTTCAAGATTCATTCACATTGTAGAATGTGTCAGAATTTCATTGTTTTTTAAGTCTGAATAATATTTCATTGTATGGATATACCACTTTGTGTTTATACATTCATCTGTCAATAGACTTTTGGATTATTTCCACTTTTTGAATATTGTGAATAATGCCGTTATTGTTGCAAATAATGCTGCTATTTTCTTTTATTTTGGATTCTCAAGAGTTATTAATAGTAAATTATATAAATATTTGGGTGTAAATATAACTGTTCAAGTACTCCATGTGAATGGGAAAATCCTCCCAGGTTGAGGTGGCTCCTCTGATTCAGAGTTTATGCTAAGCAGCTCACAGTTGCTAACCACTGGTGGCGCACCTGAGTGGGACAGATGACACCAGGAATAGTGTTCAGAAACAATACTGGCTCTTTGGATTGGGGAAGAGTGCTGCAGGATGAGGACTCTAATATACTAGAATGACCTGATAAAGATACATATCTGACTTCTTAAGACCTGTAAAGCCTACTGGACAGTTTTGTACAATGGCATCATAGCAATAGAAAGATACAAGATGTGAAAGTAAAGCCACTGGTGCACGCTGATAGAAGACTCAGGAGCCAGCTTAACATCACACAGGTAAGACAACTATGCCTATAAATGAAATGAGTCATAGACAACAGGTATGAGAGAGAGAGGAAAGATGAAGGATTGACCTCCTACAGTCAAAGAACTCCTACTCAACCCCTTGGTCAGGCAGAAAATTTACAATCATACATAAACTGAGAGAGTCTGATACCTTGGGACTTTAGCAATTTAACTATAGATTCAACACAGTCCCAATCAATATCTCATCAAGCTTTTCTGTAGATATCTACAAACTGATTTTAGAATTTATATGGAAAGAGAATCATAGTACAATAGCCAAAACAGTAGTGAAAAAGAAGAGTCATTTTTATATCATTTATTTATACCACATATTAATCTATCCACCTGTACAGATATATTCATCTAAATATGAGTGCATACTGATATCTCCAGTGCTAATCTGGGACCATATGCCTTATTCTAGCCTTCTCTCCTTGCTTATCTGTAACTTACCTATCCACAGTGAGAGACCTGTATCTTACCGTTTGCCATCCTTTATTGATTTGTTCAACTGTAGTATACATGTACAGCAAGTTCAGAATTGTTATTTATACACTCAGTGACAAACAAATTTACTATCAAGAGTACTATGATTGTGCATGGTTCCTTTACTTAACTTAGCCTTACAGATGCCAGTCAAAACACTGTTTTTCAAAGTTATGTAGGTCAGCTCCCTTCTTCCCCATTCTCATCAGTGAGATCGTGTCATACATTAATAATGTTGGGAAGGCAGTTTTTGCGCTCAGTCTTTTGACCCCTGCTTGACCGCATAAGAATGGCAGAAATATTAACTGACATTAGTGGTGTGACAGGAACGGGGGCTGAGACGGGACAATATTGGAACTAAGACATGTGGATTGGAAGCTCAGGGGAGAGCTGGAAGACAGCTTGGTACACTTGGTCCTTGTGAGGAAAGGGAGAGGGAAAGCGAATATACAAATGTAGCTAAGAGAGAAGGGAGATGGAATGGACACGTTAGGATTGAACAATGGGAAAAATGCAGGGAGAAGTGACCAGGGGCTGCCTCTTTTGCTGCCTCCTCTGCACTCCTGCTGCAGCTCAGGGACACAGCAAGGTCAGCTCACCCTTGTAACTTCAGCTCCCAGAACACAGCCCCATTGCCCTCCCACATTTGGGGCTGGTGCGATGATGTGAGTGATGCCAGATAAGAAAAAGCCTCTTTCCATGACCCTCCCTCCACACCCTGAGAAAGTCCATAAATTAGAGACACATCTATATTAACACACATTGGGTACTAAGTGGTAAGGAGTCAGGGTTGTGGAGTGAGTTCATGCTCAAAACTGGCAGTCAAGAAAATCTACAGAGAGGTACTGTCACTATTGGACCTTGGGGCAGGAACCTCAAGAAAAGGTTGAAGTCTGAGGTTGGGCTTGAGATCATTTAGGAAGGAAATGTGGGGAGCTTTAGGCAAAGAGAAAATCCTGAAATCACAGGAAAATATAGAGGAAGATGACCCCAGTACCTAGAATCAAACATTTAGGTCAGCTGTCAGAGAATGAATTCCACTTTTCCTTGCTTTTCCCATTCAAACACCTGAGTGTTCTAAAAATCTCACATATTTTATATATTTACAGTTGTCAAATTATATTGTAAGACGTATTATAACTTCAGAAATGTGTATAAACATATGCATTGCACTTAAAAGTTAATAAAGTGAACTCCCGTGTAGGAACCATCCAGTTACAAAATGGAGCACTGTCAGATCATAAACTATTTGATGATGAAAATGATCATTTCAGATTTGAATGAGTGCTTTCAGATTACCCAGGTCCATGATGATGACTCTGTGACTGTCCTTGGACAGCAACTCCTAATCCCCGAGGAGTAGACAGCAGCGTTTCATGACATCTAGAAAGGCCTCTATGAATTTGTCATTCCGGAGGGTGAAGATAAAAGGATTCATAAAAGAGGTCATCCCTGAAACCATCAATGACGCCACCCTATTGTACTCAGTTGCCTGCATTTTCTTGGGTTTCACTTGGGTTTCATGCAGAGGAACAGGCAGCTGCCATAGCCAATCATGACAAAGGTGAAATGGGGCACACGTAGAGAAGGCTTTCCTCCGGCCAGAGGTTGAGGGGATCTTGAGGATGGTGGAGATGATGTAGGTGTAGGAGACAATTGTAGGGATCAAAGAACCAACAATAATGAAAAGAGCCATTAAAAAAAAGAACAAACTGTGAAATGGCTGTCATCACAGGATAGTTTGAGCAGTTGCCCTTGGTCACAGTAAAAATGGTCTAAAACAGTTGATTTGCAGAAAGTAGGCTGAAATGTGCCATAGACTGACCAGACTTGAAATAGGAACCCAAACATCCATGACACAATTACCACCCAGATGCAGGTGTGGCTGCTCATAATAATATTGTACCTCAGAAGATTACAGACAGCCACGTAAGGGTCCACAGCCATTGCTCCCAGTAATACCAACTCTGATGTACCCAATGAAAGGTACCAATAAAGTTGTGCAGCGCATGCAGTCAAAGATATTGCCTGCTTCCCAGGGAGCAGCAACCCCCAGAGCATCAAGGGGACAGCAACAGATGTGATCAGGATCTTCAGGACAGAGAGGTAACCAAGGAAGAAATGCATGGGGAACTGCAGACGTTTATCAACACAGACCATTATGATGATGACCGTGTTTCCAATAAATGTCACTGAGTAGAGGAAGAAGAAGGTGGCTAAAAAAGTAGTGTGTAGTTCTTTGGAGCCATGGAAGCCAAGGAGATAAAATTCAATGACACTACAGTAGTTCTTCAACATTTAGTCCTGTGCTCTTGCTCTTTGTGAAATCTAGAGAGCAAAGGAGAGAAAACATATTTCTAATTTCAAAGAACTAAAGATATTTCCAGGTTGAGGAAATATCCCCTCTGCTCTTAGGCTCCACATCAGGACCAATTGGGTTCATCTTCCTCTATTGTCTGTACAAAGCTGTTTTATGAAGAAAATATATAATATATGAAGATAAATGCATATGTCTAAGAAGATAAGAAATAGTAACCAATACCACATCCTAGACATGAAAACCCACCCACTCCAGGATGCACCCTTGTCTCTCAATTCACTGGACATCCTGCCTCCTACTCTGCTCTGATCTCCCATCCTGTCTACTTCCTTGACCACAATGGGCTCGTTTATACCACCATTCCTTCCATCCTGAATGCCTTAAATGGTTTTCTGTGCCTGTTATGTCTGTGTCCTCCAAAAACTACTGAACACAACTGTTACAAGAAAGTATTCCTAGCCAATCCCTCCCAGATACGGTTGCTTCTTTCCTTTATTTCCCCTGAATGTAGGCTTCATTTGCCTTATGTTCCCTCTAAAGTTTTCACATCAGTTCTCTTTATCATCGTTTCTGCCTGTTGGTAGGGCTGGCTGACAGGGAGGAGGGCTCTGTCCAGGACATTGTCATAAGATAAGAACTATTTGAGACAAAGTATTGAATCTTTCCCCGACTTCTGGGGAACTGGCTCCCTAGAGTGGATTACCTACTTCTTTCTGCTTATTCTTATGATGAAAGCCAACCTCAACCTCTCATTTCAGTGAATGTGTCTCCTTCAAGCAGGAAGAGCCTCACCAGCTCCCACTTGGTGACCTCTAGCTCTGATTTTGATTCCTTTTGTCACCAGATGACAGCATGGAGGCAGGGTCTGGAAGGAGTGAAGAAGAAGCTGGGACTTTCCTCCCCAACTCCCTTCTGTCCTGCATGATCTCCACTCTAGGATCAGGAGACAAGAAAACAGCCATGGTTTAGAGGCAACACCCTCTGCCTTCCCCAGGTCTCACTTCTCTAATTCCAGCAAGGGGACAAGACCTCCAAATGGGAAGTGTGTCTCTATTTCCAACTGGCCGTGGTATGAGCCCCTAGAGCAGCTTGGAAAAGTCTGCAGAGAATAACTACTTATCTGTGTTCTCCCAATTTCTCCAGAGTCCTACAAGTAAGGAAAAGTGTCAGAAAACAACAAAATGGATCACATTGATCTCCTTAGGATGTCTGGACACCTTCCTTAACCACATGCAGGTCATTGCTCAAATGTCTCCAATCCATGGGCCCTTCCCCAATCATCTTCTCTAAAACAACACATGAATTTCTTCACACTCTATCCTCTCGATAGGCTGTATTTTCTTCTTATTAGTTCTCATCTATGCTCTCTGCTGTGGAGGAAGGATTTGATGTAGAGCTCATCCATTATGCACCTCCCTTAGTCCACTCTTCACACTCTAGGTGTTCTTGTTCTAGACAGCAGCAAAGCCCAGAACTTCCCAGCCTGATCCTCTCCTACTCTCTCCTTCACAGAGGGGAACCCAGGGCAGACACTTGCCTCCAGAGAAGGGGACTGGACTGGAAAGTTCTTTGGCTCTCCAGGGATCAGCCCAGGCTACCTCCTGCCTGACTAGTGCTGGGCAGAGCAAGCTGCTGCTGTCTTCACCCTCAGTGAAAGAGGAAACTCTTCACACCAGCAATTAGGAAAAATTCCTGTAATAAGAGTGCTGTGGGAGTCCAATTGTCTCCTTCTATCTCTCTCCCTCCTTCTTCCCTTCTCCTCTCTGTCCTCAAGGAGAGTTATTCACTGAGGAACTAAATTTGTCAAGTTCAGAGAAACTCCAGGGATGCAGTCAAGGGAAAGCCAGAGAAACTTTCACCTTTCCCTCCTGAGGCTAATCAGATTTTAGAACATGGAAAAGTTTTGTGTTATGGGCAAGCTTGAAATCACCTAACCACGAGTTTCTCAATGCCCAGGCCACCTTCCTCCCAGACTCCAAGTGCTGGTTATCATCAAACAGTCCTGGCAGTAAATTGCCAGCCCTCTGCCCTCTTCTGTGCCTCTACCTGATTCCATTTAGCCCTGCAGAGCCTAAGTGACTCACAAGCAAAAGACACTACAAATGGCTCCAAGACACACATCAAAACCCCAATGGCCACCAAATAGCCTCTGTCAAAAGGTTTTTCTTCATCTCAAAGCCCTAAGAATCTCATCTTCTCCAGATGATCTCTGCACTCTGTCTACCAGACAACCTCTGACCACAGTTACAGGAACTCCCGTAAAAGGAAAATAGAGAGGATCTGCCACACAAACCAACCTCGGGATCTGCTAATGCCACAGCCCATCCCAGCCTCTCCAACGTGATCCATTCCAACTGTGGTGTTGACTATATTTTCCCTTCTACGTCTTCAATGATACCAGGGCACCTTCCTGAGCTGCTTGAAGTGAGAGGTAAAGGCTGAAGAACCAACACACAGAACTGACAAAAAATAGTGTAATAGTGAGGATGGCTGGGGAGCTGAATAAAATACCAAAAAACACTTAAAATATTTATATTTACAATTTAAAATACAACTTCCATTTATCATAAAATTAGTAGAACTCAGGGTAAAAAAATAAAATTTTGTAGAGGGATAAAAAACAAAATGCAAATGTCCCTCTTACCAATGCCAGATTTTCCTGATCCATCTCCTAGAGTTAAACACTGTTATTACTTTCTACTGTGTCCACACAGAAATTTTCTATGCATATACATGCATGTCTCCATATGGTCTTTACTTGTTATTTTAAGAAACATATTGTCCTGCTACTTTCTTTGCGTTATATGTATATGTGTGTGTGCATTACACCTTTCCATATTAGCACTCATATATCTCTTACACTTCAAGTGATTGCTAAATAAGTATTTACCATATGAAAAAATATCATTTATTTAATGAGTACCCTGCTGATGAACATTGGGTTTTTTCTAGGCTTTTAGCAGTGTAAATGATGCTGCAATAAATATCTTCACACATAAGACTGTACATTTGTACTGTTATATCTTCCTAAATTACTATATTAAATTTATTAGCTGTCCAAATCCTTCTCCAAAATGTTGTATTAATTCATAATCTCTTGAAATGACATTACATTGGGCCCATCCCCACAGCCTTCTGCAGGAAGTTACAGGAAATTTTCATTTCAGTGTTAACCCTGTGCAGATCCCAGAAATGACACCAACATATCAGGAGTCAGTAATTATATTGTGAAGTAAGGACACATCCCAGAGATCATCGTCCCCATGGGAACTGTGCTGACAGCTGCCCAGGACGCCTCTGTCCTAGCATCTGCCTGTGAGCCTCTGAGCAGCTGTGTTGGGTCATGAGTCGACTGTTGGAGAAATGTGAAGGAAGGCTGCTAGCAAATGAGGAAATCCGAGGAGGGTGGACTCTTTCTCTCAGAATCCTTATTGCAAAATCAGCTTCCCTAATTCAAGCATGGTTCAGTTACTCTAGATATCTGCCCAGTGTTGCTTAAGGCCACAGGAGTCCAGTAGACAATTGAGAAGTAGGAAGGAGTGTAAACCAGAAAGCCCATTGGGAAAAAATTTTTCAGTTTCTTGAAAGCTAAGTATACACTTACCCTATGATCCAGCTTTTCTGCTCCCAGGTTTTTACCTAAGAAAAATGAAAACACATGCCCTCACAGAGACTTCTATTAGAATGTTCATAGCAGTATAATTCATTACAGCAACTGACACAAAACAAATATCCACCAATAAGAGAACAATACAGTCGATCCTCATTAATCACACATTCTGTATTTGCCCATTCATCTACTCCCTAAAATTTATTTGTAACTCCAAAATTAATATTTGCAGTGCTTTCAAGATCATTCATGGACATGCGTGTGCATGCTTAGAGCAGTGAAACTTTTGAGTCGCCCGATGCACATGTTCCCAATGAGGGTGAAGAAGGCAACAGCCTGCCTCATCTCAGCTCCCATACTGTAAACAAGCATTGTTTCAGCGGGCTAATTAGTGCCTTGTTTTTCACATTTTGTGCTTTTCGTTGATGATTTTGCACTTTAAGATGGACCCCAAGCATAGTGCTGAAATGCTCTGTAGTGTTGCTAACCGCAAGAAAGCTGTGATGTGTCTATGAAGAAAATAAGCTTAAATAAGTGATAGATAAGCTTCATTATCTAAAATAAGTGTTAGATAAGCTTCATTCAGGCATGTGTTATCGTGCTGTTGGCTGTGAGTTCAGTGTTAATGAATCAACAATTCATATTAAGTAAGGTGTCTTTGAACACAAGCACACATAAAATAAGGTTATGTGTTGATCAGTTGATGAAAATGCTGTGACAGAGGCTTACAGGAACCTATGCCAGTGTTTCTCCTACAAGCAATGATTCAGGATTCTCTAATTCAGTGTTCCCAGCAACTTTATAGAACTCAACTACCACGGAGAATGAGAATCCACTGTGTATCTATATGAGGAAATACTACTCAGCCATGAAAAGTAACAAACTACTGAGATACACAATACGGATGAATCTCATGTACATTACACTGAATGAAAGAAGCCAGACACCAAAGAATGCATACTTTGTGACTCCATTAGAAAATGCCCTGGAATAGGCAAAATAATCGTAATCTATGTTTAAAGAAACCCCAAAAGTGATTGCCTTGGTGCTCAGGGGAAATCGACTGGAAAAAGTTAAGTGGAATATATTATCCCCTTTTTATATTGCTGACTTCTTTTCGCTACCTTTTTATTCATGATTTTTACTTCTATGTTTGTGAGAGATATTGGCCTACAGTTTTTGTTTCTTATAAGGTCTTTGTCAGGTTTTGGTATCCAGTAATTTTGGTTATCATAAAATGAACTGGGAAATACGTCCTCTTTTTCTACTTTATGGAAAAACTTAGTATTATTTCCTCCTAAAGTGTATGGAAGTTTTCATCAGTGAGAACATCTAGGCCAGGAGTTTTCTTTGTGGGAAAGCTTTTAATTATAGGTTGTGGTAGCTGCATAATGGCCCGCCCCTAAAAAACAATCCACACTCTACTTCCCGGAACCTGTGAATGTTACCTTAGATGGCAGAAAGGACTTTGAAGTCATGATTAAGCTAAGGCTCTTGAGATGGGGAGATTATCCTGGAATATCTGAGAAGGCCCTCTACACCTGGTAATGTTTCTTGCCTTAAGTCTACTGTTTCTAATATTATACAAACCTCTAGGTTTCTTACACTAATTGTTTGCTTGTTATAACTTCTTCTATCATTTTAATTTCAACGTCTTTATATTTCAAGTACATCACACGCAAACATCACAGAGCTGGTCTCACAATCTCCAACTTGTATCTACTCTGACAATCTCTGCCTTTTGATTGTGGCAGTTAGTCCATTTACACAGAATATGATTATGGATAGTTTTTATTTAAGTGTACTGTCTCCTATCTTTTCATTTCATCCTATCTATATTTCCATTCTTCTAGTCTCCCTTTCCTGCCTTTTTCTGGACTAATAAATATTTTTAATTTTCCATTATGATTCCTTTATTAGCATTTTTAGGTATATCTTTTGGATTAGTTTAGTGTTTGTTATTGGGATAAAATATGCACTCAAATTATCATAGTCTACTAAAAGTTGATATTACAACACTTTACATAAAATGTAAGAGTCTTGGAGAAGCACAGTTACATTTATGCCCCTATCTATTATGATTTTCTTATCACATATATTAAATCTACATATGCCATAATCCCCACAATACAGGATCATAATTTTGCTTTAAAGATTTACATGTCTTTTAAAGGAATTATGAGAGGAAAACATATATTTTACTACTGGTGTAAGAGATTTACATATATATATTCCTAAATTCTACCTGATTGATTGTGTTAGGGCTTCTTATTCTTGCCTTTTGTCCATTTGCCCTGAGACGTATGTCACAGAAGCATCTAGCAATGACTTTCCCAAATGTGAGAGTGATGTGACTGAGTCAAAGACTCATAAATTAGAAGGCTCTAGAGAGGTCACCTACTGTGGAAATCTGCCCTGTAACATTATTCACTGGTGGGCATTGAAACACAGCTTGACAATTTCTAGGGATGGTGAACACACAGCTTTGGAAGGGAGCTCTTATTATTCAACTGATCAACTCTACGCCAAGTCTTAAGCTAACTTAATGTAACTTCACCCATTGCCCAATTTCTGTCATTTTGAGTTGCATGGACTGGCTTTTAAATGTCTTCCCACTTAAATCTTCAATACTCTATACAAAATATTACCAATCCCGATAACTATGCCATGGAATCTTGACATTCCAACATCTAGACTGCCCACCTTTGGATGCAACGTGTCTGGGGTTTCTTTTTCATATTCATGGTGCCCCGCACTTAGAGAATTTTTCAAACTGCAGAGACAAATCTGTCAATTGTAGGAAATTTTCTAATGTTTTCTTTTGTAATTTGCTCTTTTATGTATCCATTGCTCTATCTTTATGGAATTCTTATATTCAGATAAGGGGCTTCTCAATTAATCCTTTAAATTTCCTAACTTTTTCTCTGATTTTCCAACTTTTTTGGCTATTTTTGATGTTTCTGGTGGGTATTTCTTTGATTTTTTTCTTCAACTCATTTATGGATTTCTTTTTGCTACTTCTAATATTATATTCGAGGAGCCCCCTTTATTTCATTTTCTCATCGTTTTTTTACATAGCATCCTGTTCTTCATTAGAACGTAACAATCCCTAATTTCTAAAGGATATATATTATACATTGTTTTTTTTATTTTAAGACAACCTACAGAATAGGATAAAATATTTGCAAATAATATATCTGATAAGGGTTTACTATCAAGAATATAGGAAGAATTCGTACACTCAGCAACAAAAAGACAAGCAAACCAATCAAAAAATGGGCAAAGGTTTGAACAGACATTTCACCAAAGAAGATATACAAATGGCCAATAAGCACATGAAAAGATACTCAATATCACCAGTCATTAGGGAAATGCAAATCAAAACCACAGTGAGAAATCACTTCATACCTACTAGGATGGCTACAATTAAAAACAAACAGAAAACAGCAATTGTTGGCAAGGATGTGGAGAAATTAGAAATTAGAACCTTCATACATTGTTGGTGGGAATATAAAATGGTCCAGCTGCTGTGGAAAACACTTTGGCAGTTCCTTAAAAAGTTAAACTTGGTGCCCGCTTTGGCAGCACATATACTAAAATTGGAATGAGACAGAGAAGATTAGCACGGCCCCTGTGCAAGGATGACACGCAAATTCATGAAGCGTTCCATATTTTTGTGTGGTGATGGGTTGTAATTAGTATTTGGGTGGTGAACATGATGTAATCTATGCAGAAATAGAAGTATAATGATGTACACCTGAAATTTATACAATGTTATAAACCAATGTTCCTGCAATAAACAAAAAATTTTTTTAAAAAAGTTAAACATGGTATTACCACATGACCCAGAAATTCTACTTGTAGGCATATACTCAAAAGAACTGAAAACAGGCACTCAAACAGACATTTGTATGCCATTGTTCACTGTAGCATTATTCATAATAACCAAAAGGTGGAAAAAATCTAAGTGTCCATCAACAGATGAGTGGATAAACAAAATGTGGTGTATACATACAATGGAATATTATTGAGCCATAAAAAGGAATGATGTTCTGATAAGGCTATAACATGGATGAATTTAAAAACATTATGCTAAGTGAAATAAGTCAAACAAAAAGGACAAATATTGTATGATTCCATTTATATGAAATACATAGAATAGGCAAATTCATAGAGACAGAAAATAGATTAGAGGTCACCAGGGGCTGGGGGAGTTATTGCTTAATGTGTAGAGTTTCTGTTTGCTGTGATGAAACAGTTTTGGAAATAGTGGTAATGATGACACAACACTGTGAATGTAATTAAGTGTACTGAATTTTACACTTAAAATTATTAAAATGGTAAATTTTGTTATATACATTTACCACAGCAAGAAAAAAACAAAGACTTGAGATGAGGACTATTAAAAAACAAACAAATAAAACACCCAGAGATGACCAAATGGGCTTCTTTCAAATATTTTCTCTTCATCTCAAAGCCTTCATGAGGCTCATATTCCCCATATGGTCTCTGCACTCCCTCTACCAGATATCCTCTGGCCATAGTTATCGGAACCCTCATAAGAGAAATAGAGAGGATCTGCCATCCGTCCAACCACATGGTCTGCTAATGCTACAGCCCATTCCAGCCTGTCCAACATTCATGCATTCCAACTGGCTGTTCAGCCATACATTTCCCTGATAGGTCTTCAAATACTATTGGGTCACCTCCCTGAGCTGGTTGGAGTGAGCGGTAAAGGGTGAAGGATCAAAATGCAGGGACCGAAAGATATAAAAGTGGCTTATCTTTGCTTTTGGAGATATAATTATTAATAAATTATAAAATTAACAAAAGTTCATGTTAAAAATGCAAGCTGTATAAAAGGAAATAAAGATAAAAATTAAACATCCCTCTAGAGATGTCCCATCTCCTATAAATACTTTTATTCATCTCTTACGTATCCACACAGAAATTATCTGTGCATATATTTGATATATAATCATATACTCTTTTCTCAATCAGTATTCTATCATACATACTGTCCTGAAACTTGCTTTTTTTCCATGTAATATACTGTAGCACATATAAGTCTACTGTATTTTCAATAGTTTCTTAATAGTCTCCTTATGAATATGTCATTATAGTTTAACCATTCCCCTACTGATGGACATTGAGTTGTTTTCAATTTTTTAACATTACCAACAATACCACGATATAATCCTCATATATATGCCTCTATACTTTTTAAAGTATATAATTTTAAATAATTATGTTAAATTTTTCTATCTTTTATCAAATTGCCTTCCAAAAAGTTGCATCAATTTATAATCTCTTGAAATGAGATTATATTGGGTCTATCCCCAGAGTCATTGAGCAGTATGTTTCCATTTCAGTGTTAACTGTGCAAACTCTAGAAATGACACTAACGTATCAGGCGTCAGTAATTGCATGGCGTCATGGGAATAAGGACACATCTCAGAGGTCCTTGCCCCAGGGGAACAGTGCTGACAGCTGCCCAGGAAGTTTCTGTGCTAACATCTTCCTGTTGATCTTGGAGCAGCTGTGTTGGGTCATGTAATGACAGATGGGGGATGTGAGAGGAAGGCTGCTAGCAAATGAGGAAATCCGAAGGACATAGACTCAGACCCTTTCTCTCAGGACTCCTTTTTCAGAAGCAATGTCCTTAAATCAGATCCTAAATCCTAGATTCCTTAAATCAGATGCTAGATCTTAGATTCAAGGCCACATCAAATCGTCAGAAAAAGGAGCCTGGTGCCCTGAGTTCTATACTTGACTCTTTCCTTGACTTATTGAATTAATGGTTCCATGTCTCCCTCCAAAGTACAAAGAGGAGACTGTCCAGGATGAAAAGGACAGACTACCATGGGCCAGGGAAGAGTAAGATCTCTGAAATTGGGTAAGCCTGTCTTCTATCTTCATTCATGAGTAAAAATTCAACAGAAACTCCTCAAATGGCCTCTCATATCCATTCCCAACTCTCTCCATTTCATTCTGCACAAAGCAACTCTATGATCTTTTTTTTAAGATTGTGGTAAAATATGTATAACATAAATGTACCATCTTAACCATTTTTAAGCGTACAGTTCAGTACTAAGTGCGTTCACATTATTGTACAACTGATCTCGAAACTCTTTTCATCTTGTAAAACTGAAACTCTGTACCCGTGAGACAACAACTCCCCATTCCCCTCTCACCCCAGCCTCCGGCAACCACCACTCTACTTCCTGTCTCTATGAATCTGACTACTCTAGGGACCTCACATAAGTGGAATAATATAGTATTTGTTTTTTTGTGATGGACTGATTTCACTTGGTGTAACGTCCTCAAGGTTCATCCACGTCGTAGCACGTGTCAGAATTTCTTTCCTTTTTAAGGCAGAATATTCCATCAAGTGTATGCATCACATTGTCCATTCATCCATTGATGGGCACTTGAGTTGCTTCCACCTTTTGGCTACTGTAAATAGTGCTGCTATGAATACGGGTGTACAAATATCCTTGAAACTCTGCTTTCAATTCTTTTGACTATATACCCAAATTGTTGGATTATATGGTAATTCTATTTTTAACTTTTTGAGGAACCACCACACTGTTTATCATAGGCTGCACCATTTTACATTCCCACCAACAGTGCACAAGGGTTCCAATTTTTCCACATCCTTGTCAACACTTATATCCTGAGTGTTTTTAATTAGTAGTCATCCTAATGGGTATGAGGTGGTCAGTGACCTTTTCAAAAGCCATATTGGATCATCTTACTCCCCTGCTTGAAACTCTTCCAACACATTTCACTGCTTTTAAGGTAACTCTCCAGCCCCTAGCAAGGCCTTCAGTGTTGTATGGTAATATAGCCTCATCCATTTCACTCCCATCTCCTACTCCCATTTCTTTTGCTTTCTTTCCTCCAGATACCCTGATATTCTCTCAGCTCATTGAACAAGTTTTGCTCCCTCCTCCTGCCTCAGGGCCTTTGAACATACTATTTCCTTTATCTTAATATTTTTTTCCCCTTCCCACCCCCATTTCTTGATTAACCTTTACTCACCCTTCAGCCCCTACTCAAAGGTCACTTACTCCGGAAGGCTTTCTCCAACCCATTCTGTTAAATGCTCGCATTGCACCTATTTTTTTCATGGATTTTTTTACCATTGGTAATTATATATATATTTGGTTTATTATTATTATTATTATTATTATTAATGCTGGTTCTCCTCTCTGTATCAGGGAGAAACACCAGAGAAGAGATCATTTTCTTTTTTCTCACTCTTATACTTACAGATTCTGGCCTATATTAAGGACTCAATCTTTGCTTCTCTTTAACCGTAAGTGAGTTTGAGTATATTTTCACAGTTTTTAAAGCCATTTGCATTTGTTTTCCTGAAAATTGTCTTTTTATATACTTGCTACTTTTTAATGGTTTGTTGGCTTTTTCTCCTATGATTTTTTTTTTTTTTTGGTGAGGAAGATCAGCCCTGCACTAACACCTGCCAATCCTCCTCTTTTTTTGCTGAGGAAGACTGGCCCTGGGCTAACATCCATGCCCATCTTCCTCCACTTTATATGGGACGCCGCCACAGCATGGCCTGCCAAGTGGTGCATCGATGCGCGCCCAGGATCCGAACTGGCAAACCCCGGGCCACTGCAGCGGAGCACGTGCACTTAACCGCTTGCGCCACCAGGCTGGCCCCCTCTCCTATGATTTTTAATGTTTGTGTGTACATTACAGTAAGTATACTCTTACTCCAATGTGGATTGGAAATATCCTTCTTAGTTTGCTGTTTGCCTTCTGATTTTGATTATGCTTTGCCATGAAGTAATTTTTTTCAAATTACACAGTGTTGTTTTTCAATCTTTTCTTTCAGGGCTCTCAAGTTTTGTGTTTTGCTTACAAAGTCCCACTCCAGGGTTACGTGCTTTTGCTGTTGTTAAATGTTTTCTCTTGTGCTATTTTTTACGCTATGAGTGATCTTTGTCGTTTCCTTTTTTTTTCTTTCAGTTTTTCTTCAATAACCTTTGATATTCTTATAAACAGAGATAAGCAATAAACTCTTTAAATTTTACATTTATTTTAAACTTTCTGATGTAAAGGAGATCCTATAACAGTTCAATGCAAAAATGTATGACTTTTGTTCAACATACATACAATCTACTTTATTTCTTGTCCAGTTGAGTTACTCATTATTATCATAACAAATTGAAAGAATGTTACCTTTCTCCTAAAGGAGTACTTTAATTTTGACCAAGTGATACATATAATTAAGAAATCTTTGAAATGTAGTGTACTCAATATTTAATATTAGTGGATATGAAGTTGAATGATTTACTCAAGGTCATATAGCAATTTACCAGCAAAACAGATTTAGTGACCAGGTTCTCCTGATTCCTAGACTAGTGTTCATTATTAGCAAAAAATAGTGTTTTGTAGAGGGTTTCTTGTGAATAATGAATTGTTATGGATGATCTCTTGGAACCTACAAACTCTGATAAGACTCAGAGATATCTTTGTAGAAATTGTTTCATTTTGGCACATAACAGATGCTCAGTGAATTTTATCCATACATCTTATTCTAGAGTGAAATCCAAATAGATAGGATGGATAAACATAAAATTTGAAAATGTAAAAAAGAAAAATAGGTTAATTTCCTTTATAATTTGGGAGTATGGAAAAACTTTCTCACTGTGATACAAAATCCAAAAGCATAAAAGAAATAATAGATAAATTTGAATATATAAAAATTTTTAAAAGTTTAACTTTTACATGTCAAAATGACCTTAAGCAAAGTCAAACACAAAAAAGTTTTGGAGAAAATATTGGTAAATTATATCACAGAAAAAACCTAATCTCTTTATTTATTTATTTATTTTTCCCCCAAAGCCCCAGTAGATAGTTGTACGTCATAGCTGCACATCCTTCTAGTTGCTGTATGTGGGACGCGGCCTCAGCATGGCCAGACAAGCGGTGCGTTTGCACGCCCGGGATCCGAACCCGGGCCGCCAGCAACAGAGCACGCACACTTAACTGCTAAGCCACGGGGCCGGCCCGCTAATCTGTTTAATATATAAAAAGCTCTTAAAATCAAGAAAATAGGTCAAAAACCTAATAGAAAAAAGTAAACAAATAGAAATAAACAGTCCTCAGAGAAAGATACACAAATACCCTTACATATATGATGTTCGGCTTCACTCATTATAAGAGAAATTCACATAAAATTGCAATGAGATACCATTTATCCTCTATCAGGTTGGCAAAAATTATTTGCTGGGAAGACTGAGGCAGAACAGAGAACTGCTTTCTCTGATGACCAACTCCTTTGATGGCAGGTTCAAGGATACTTACAGAGGGAAGGGGTGGGGTGGGGGTAGGTCCACCTACTATCCTGTGGCATTTGGAGATAAACTTTAAGGTTCATTTTGCTCTGTACTAATAGGAGATTGAAACTTTTGGGTTATGTCTGAGATACAAGGCTTAGATAGGCGGGATCAATGCACCTCAGGCAGGGATAAAAAAAACTGTAGGCTTCCCCCCACCGCAACCCTTTCTGGCTCTGCCCCTGCAAAACGTACTGCATAGAGTTGCTGGGCTTCCTGTAGGTCTCTGGCTCTCAGAGAAGCCATAGAAGGAATAAAGGAGCCAGTCTTGGTCTTTGCCCATGAACTCATCAAGCAGAAAGCTCTCTCCACCTTCCTGTGGGAGGAGTAGGAGAGGGAGTAGGGCAAGAGGTCAGGAGTGTTTAGGGACAATCTCTCCTCCTAGAAACCTGTGAGACAGGGAATAAATGTAACTACCCTAATAATAACCTATCACACTCTATCTACAATCCACTCTTCCAGTTATATTCAGTTAATCTTCTGTGTTCACTTACCCTGAACTATCCCCATTTTGGACTATTTACTGTTTGCCAAATGCTTATTTACCAAAATGCTGTCCCTATCTCCCTGAATTCAGACTTCTGTTCATGCTGATTCTGACTTCTCATCTTTGTCTATTAATATTGTACCTGTACTTTAAGGACTAGCTCGAATAATTACTTTTTCAAGTAACCTGTTCTTCCATCCAGATGTGATCACTGCCCTTTTGGAATTCCCCTAGAATTCTGTACCTCTCCTCTAGAATTTAGCAGGTTCAGTATTACACTATAGTTATTTGTGGATATGTCTTATCTACGTGGCTTTTAGTTCTTAGTTCATAGTTCTTAGTTCAGAGACAGGGTTCACTTTTATACTCTTCACAGAGTCTGGTGCAGTATTGAACACATTGCTTGTATACAGGAAGTTTTTGTTAAGAGAGGAATAAATGTATGTGTGAATGAATAAGGAATTCCCCAGGTTCTCATTTCTATAAAAGTTTTGCCAACTGAAAGGCCAAATGTTCTTTGATATATGCATTGTGGTCTTCAAACAGAGGTGATGCTTCTTAGGGATAGAGTAATGGTTTCAATTTATTGCATACCTATCATGTGTCAGACGCTTCACACAGGTTATCTCATTCAACCACTACAACAACCCTATTACTAAAGCAGTATCTAACATTTATTGAGCTCTTACTGTGTACTGTGCCCTCTTCTAAGAACTAGATACATATTATGTAATTTATAATCTACAATTACTCTACGTGATAGTAGTAGCATTATCTCTATTTTAATAGATAAGAAAAATGAAATAGAGGTTATGTAACATACCCAAGATTCCCATAAGTTGTGAGTAATAAAGCCAGGATGCAAATGCCAGTAGCCTAACTCCATAGTCTAAACCCTCGGTCACTAGTTATTATTATCTTCTTTTTTGGAATGACAAAACTGAGGTTCAGAGGATTTAAGTAATTTTCCCCCAGATACACAGCTAATTAATAGTGAGGCTGGATTTTGATGTCTGATTCTACAACTTCATGTCAACCCCTAACATCTACTACCTTCCTTACAAATGAACCTTCTCTCCTGTCTAATAAACTTAAAAATATTTCCAGTGGAAGAGATTTGGGCTTCAATTCAGGAAGACAGGATGGAGCCTAAGTGAAATGATAATCTAAAATATTGCTAGATAATATATCTATCAATATTGTGGCTCTATAGATAACATAAAAGCCTAAGAAACAACTTTTGAGTTTTCCCCCATTAAACACAATGCCATATCAAACTCTCGGGAGATGTTCCAGGGTCCTAAACCATTAACTCCATCTCCAAATAAAGAAGGAATGCAATGAAGTGTGATTTACTTAATACATAAATAGATGGATTACATGAGTCCCTTTGACATCTTCCCAACTACTCAAGTCCACCAGCAGCAAGTGTTGTGGGAAGGAGGTATGGGGCAGAGATGCAAAAAGAACATAACTGGAGACTCGGAGGCTTTTGTAGTGCTAGTGTTATCAGGACTACGTCAAGTGTGGTCAGTGGACTGGAGCTGGTCCTTTAACTGTTTGTTACTGTTCTGTGAGAAGAAAATTACAAACCAAAATATTTAGACACATTTATGGCAATCTGTTTTGGTGTGAGATCCAGATGCAAACCCACGGGCTGCTGCTGACTGATTTTTTTTTTTTATCTTTTTTTATTGTGAAATTTTTGTTGCACATTATTGTTTATCAGTCACCATATGAGTGCCATCCCTCCACCCCTTGTGCCCACCCCCCACCCCCTAGCCCCTGGTAACCAGCAAACAGTTCTATCTGTCCGTATGTTGGTTCATCTTCCACATATAAGGGAAATCATGCACTGTTTGTCTTTCTCTTTCTGGCTTATTTCACTTAACATAATACCCTCCAGGTCCATCCATGTTGTTGCAAATGGGATGATTTTGTCTTTTCTATGGCTGAGTAGTATTCCATGGTATATAAATACCACATCTTCTTTATCCAATCATCAGTCGAGGGACACTTGGGTTGCTTCCATGTCTTGGCTATAGTGAATAATGCTGCGATGAACATAGGGGTGCATAAGCCTCTTTGGATTGTTGATTTCAGGTTCGTTGGGTAGATACCCAGTAGTGGGATAGCTGGATCATAAGGTATTTCTATTTTTAATTTTTTGAGGAATCTCCATACTATTTTCCATAGAGGTTGCACCAGTTTGCATTCCCACCAGCAGTGGATTAGGGTTCCTATTTCTCCACAGCCTCTCCAGCATTTGTTGCTTTTTGTCCTGGTGATTATACCCATTCTAACAGGTGTAAGATGACATCTTAGCGTGGTTTTGATTTGCATTTCCCTGATGATTAGTGATGTTGAGCATCTTTTCATGTGCCTATTGGCCCTCTGTATATCTTCTTTGGAGAAGTTTCTGTTCATTCCTCTGCCCATTTTTTGATTGGTTTGTTTGTTTTTTTGTTATTCAGTTACATGAGTTCTTTTTTTTTTTTTTGTGAGGAAGATCAGCCCTGAGCTAACATCCGTGCTAATCCTCCTCTTTTTTTTGCTGAGGAAGACCGGCTCTGAGCTAACATCTATTGCCAATCCTCCTCCTTTTTTTCCCCAAAGCCCCAGTAGATAGCTGTATGTCACAGTTGCACATCCTTCTAGTTGCTGTATGTGGGACGGGGCCTCAACATGGTCGGAGAAGCAGTGTGTCGGTGCACACCTGGGATCCGAACCCGGGCCGCCAGTAGCGGAGCGCACACACTTAACCGCTAAGCCATGGGGTCGGCCCCTATGTGAGTTCTTTATATATTATGGAGATTAATCCCTTGTCAGATATATGGTTTGCAAATATTTTTTCCCAGCTGGTGGGTTCCCTTTTCATTTTGATCCTGGTTTCATTTGCCTTGTAGAAGCTCTTTAATCTGATGAAGTCCCACTTGTTTATTTTTTCTTTTGTTTCCCTTGTCTGAGTAGACATGGAATTCAAAAGGATCCCTTTATGGCTGATGGCGAGTAGTGTGCTACCTATATTTTCCTCCAGGACTTTTATAGTTTCAGGTCTCACCTTCAGGTCTTTGATCCATTTTGAGTTAATTTTTGTGTATGGTGAAAGAAGATGGTCTACTTTCATTCTTTTGCAAGTGGCTGTCCAGTTTTCTCAGCACCATTTATTGAAGAGATTTTCCTATCTCCACTGTATGTCCTTAGCTCCTTTGTCAAAGATTAGCTGCCCATAGATATGAGGTTTTATTTCGGGACTTTCAATTCTGTTCCATTGATCTGTGTATCTGTTTTTGTACCAGTACCATGCTGTTTTAATTACTATCATTTTGTAGTATGTTTTGAAGTCAGGGATTGTGATGCCACCAGCCTTGTTCTTCTTTTTCAGGATTGCTTTAGCTATGTGGGGTCTTTTGTTGCCCCATATGAATGCTAGTATTCTTTGTTCTATTTCTGTGAAGAATTTCTTTGGGATTCTTATTGGCATTGCATTGAATCTGTAGATTGCTTTAGGTAGTATGGAGATTTTAACAATGTTTACTCTTCCAATCCAAGTGCATGGAATATTTTTCCATTTCTTTATGTCATCATTGATTTTGCTCAATAATTTCTTATAGTTTTCATTATATAGGTCTTTCACTTCCTTGGTTAAATTTACTCCTAGATATTTTATTCTTTTTGTTGCAATTGTAAATGGGATTTTCTTCTTGAGTTCTCTTTCTGTTAGTTCGTTGTTGGTATATAGAAATGCAACTGATTTCTGTAAGTTGATTTTGTACCCTGCCACTTGGCTGTAGTTGTTGATTATTTCTAATAGTTTTCTGGTGGATTCTTTAGGGTTTTCTATATATAAGATCTGTCATCTCCAAACAGCAAGAGTTTCACTTCTTCCTTGCCTATTTGGATTCCTTTTATTCCTTTTACTTGCCTAATTTCTCTGGCCAGAACCTCCAGTACTGTGTTGATAAGAGCCATGAGAGTGGGCACCCTTGTCTTGTCCCTGTTTTCAGAGGGATGGCTTTCAGTGTTTCCCCATTGGGTATGATGTTGGCTGTGGGTTTGTCATATATGGCCTTTATTATGTTAAGGTACCTTCCTTCTATACCCATTTTGTTGAGAGTTTTTATCATAAACTGATGTTGGATCTTGTCAAAAGCCTTCTCTGCATCTATTGAGATGATCATGTGATTTTTATTCCTCATTTTGTTAATGTGGTGTATCACATTGATTGATTTGCGGATGTTGAACCATCCCTGTGTCCCTGGTATAAATCCCACTTGATCATGGCGTATGATCTTTTCAATGTATTGCTGTATCCAGTCTGCCAATATTTTGTTGACGATTTTTGCATCTATGTTCATCAGGGATATTGGTCTGTAGTTTTCCTTCTTAGTTGTCTTTGCCTGGCTTTGGTATCAGGGTGATGTTGCCCTCGTAGAATGTGTTAGGAAGTGTTCCATCTTCCTCTATTTTTTGGAATAGTTTGAGAAGGACAGGTATTAAGTCTTCTTTGAATGTTTAGTAAAATTCTCCACTATCTCTGAGCCTGTAAAGTTTCTGTCGAGAAATCAGCTGAGAGCCTGATAGGAAATCCTTTGTGTGTGTGTGGTTTTTTGGGTTTTTTTTGTTTTTTTTTTTGTTTTTTTGTCTAGCTGCCCTTAATATTTTTTGTTTGTCCTTGACTTTTTCCAGCTTTACTACTATATGCCTTGGAGAGGGTCTTTTCATGTTGATATATTTAGGAGATCTATTTATTTCATTCACTGGTATTTCCAGCTCCTTCCCCAGGTTTGGGAAGTTCTCAGATATTATTTCTTTGAACAAGTTCTCTGCTCCTTTTTCCCTCTCTTCTCCCTCTGGAATACCTATAATCCTTAAGTTGGATTTCCTAATTGAGTCGGATATTTCTTGGAGAGTTTCTTCATTTCTTTTTAGTCTTAGCTCTCTTTCCTCCTCCATCTGGAGCATTTCTGCATTGCTGTCCTCAATATTGCTAATTCTTTCCTCCATATTGTCAGCTCTGATGCTTAAGGCTTCCAGATTTGTCTTTATCTCCTCTATTGTGCTTTTCATCTCTGAGATTTCTGATTGTTTTTTTTTTCAGTTTCAATCTCTTTTGTGAAGAAACTTCTGATTTCATTGAATTGTCTGTCTGTGTTTTCTTGTATTTCATTAAGCTTTTTTATGATGGCTATTTTGAATTCTCTGTCATTAAAGTTATACATTTCTGTGCTTTCTGGGTTGACTTCTGGGTGCTTCTCATTTTCCTTTTGGTCTGGAGATTTAATATATTTTTGCGTGGTGCCTGTCAGTGTTGGCTTACTTTTCCTCATAGTGAAAATATATGGTTGCAGTTTCCTCTTGCTGCCACTGGGTGGGGGTCAAGGGCTGTGTACTCTGGCCCACCTCAATCTGCAGGCACTCTCACCAGCCCCTGGCTGATCTGAGGTGTGGCTGAGTGGAGGCTGCTGGGGGGGAAGCATGGGAACAGCTGGAGCTGGAATGTGAACAGCTGAGACTGGAGCACAGCTAGGCTGAAGCAGCTGGGGCTCGGGTGTGGGTGCGTTGAAGCAGCTGCAGCTGAAGTGCCACTGGGCCAAAGAAGCAGGGGCTGGAGCACCCCTGGGCCAAAGAAGCTGGAACTGGAGTGCGCTGGGCCAAAGAAGGAGGAGCTGGAGTGCCTCTGGGCCAAAGAAGCTGGAACTGAAGTGCGCTGGGCCAAAGAAGGAGGAGCTGGAGTGCCTCTGGGCCAAAGAAGCTGGAACTGAATGCGCTGGGCCAAAGAAGGTGGAACTGGAGTGCGGTGGGCTGAAGCTGCTGGTGCCAAGTCAGCTGGAGGTTGAGCACAGGCCGAGCCTGTGTACAGCACTGAGCCAGCGGTGTAGGGGGTGGTCAAGCCAAAGGAGCTGGGGGTGGGGCACGGTCCAGCCAAAGGAGCTGGGGCCACAGCATGGGGAAGCCAGGGCCGTGGCTTGGTCCAGCCAGAGCAGCTGGGGCTGTGGCGTGGTGGGGCCTGAGCTGCCACTGCCTCTGGTGTGGGGGCACAGGCTTGCCCCACTGCTGGTCGGGCCCAGGCACCTGGGGGCCACCGCCCATGGGAGTGGGGCATGGTCACGCTGCCCCTACTGGTGGGGCCCAGCCACCTGGGGGCCGCTGCCCCTGGGAATGGGGCTGAGCTGAAGCGCCACTGTGCTTAAGCGCCAGTCGGGTGGGCCGGGTAGGGGAGTGGTGCTTACTTTCACCTCCCTGATCTCAGAGGTTTCTCACCTCGCTGTCGCTCTCTGCTCTCCTGAGGGGCCAGCCCGTTGAAACTCGCAACAGTTCCACTCCCTCCATAGGGGGATCCCCTCGGGCTGTGCCGGGTCTTGGAGAGCACTGGTTTTCACGTGGCGAGCCGCCCCCTCCCTCTCCTCTGAGAGCCACGGGGTCTCAGTCTCTGGGTCACAGTCCTTGGGGAAGGAAAAGAGCTCCTCTTACCTCCTTCCACTTCCTCTGGGGGTTCCAGCACCTCTGTCCCCAGGTGTACAGCTGCCTCAGACATCCCGTGTGTTGTGTGAATAGCTTCTGTTGGAATATGAATGTCCTTCTTGTTGTGTCTTAGAGGGGGAGAATTCAATAGGGGAAACTCACTCCACCATGATGCTGACATCATTCCTCCTGACTGATTTGGAACAAGCTAATCCCTGAACATCAGCTGCCTTATTAGAATAAAGATGGTCCCTTAGAAAGCAGAGGCAAGGATTAAAGAGCTGACATTCTGAAAGTTACACACTCGGGGAATTAAGGGTGAGGAATAAGTGGAAGTGAGGCAAGGAGAGACCTAAAGCAAAGCTATAGGAAGATGTAAAAGACAAAACCACCCCTCAGAGAAGCCCAGAGCAGGGAGAGAATAGTGGGAGTCTATCTGTATAGCTCCCCCTTGTCTCATTTCTCATAGGTCAAGGTTCATGCCCCAGGATACAACTACTCAGAACTCATGATGGTACCCTCTTCCCCTTGACGGTCACTCAAGAAGCCCAAACCAAGACTTGAAACTGTGTCTTTTTACACAAGTTTTAAAGTAGTGTGGCCATTTGGCATGGATAGGCTCAGCTTATGGACATGAGAACTATTCATGCTCAGAGCTTCAACTCAGTCTCCAACCAACCTGGAGAGCCCATAGAAGGTGACAACAGAATTATCTAGGAGGCAGGCAACGCCTTTGGAAAGAAAGATGCAGTTGAGAAGATCTGAGGAGATGCAGAAGGTTTGCATCCAATAAAAATGACTCCACAGATGTTCCATGAAAATTAATAAGAATGAGCATATAAAGCACCTAGGACACATTAGTCTAGATTGATGGCAGAGATAGAAGGGATTTTGGAAACTGTATCATTTGAGATGTTTTTAATTGTAGCAACAGAAAGCCCAACTCAAATTGTCTTATACATTGAAAGGAATCTAGTAGATGATAACTAAAAATATCCAGAGAGAAGAACTAAATTCTGGCACAGTTTTATCAGAACTTCAGCTACATTTCTGGGCATTTCTCTTGTTTTGACCTCTTCTGTGGATGTGCTTCATCCTTAGGCAGCTTCCCTGACGGCTGCAAAATGGCAGCAGCAATTCTGACATCTCAGTCACATGCCACATTGCCCAGAGCACTGTCTCAACATAGCTCATTACAGCATTATCTCAATATTGAATATAAATAGAGGAATTGATGTTTAATAAGCCAAATTGGTGATATATCCACTCCTGAACCAAACACAGGGATTTCACTGGTAAACTTAGGTAAAGCAGGCCACACCCACAGAATATGATTGTGACATAATAGAGGAGGGGTAGAGTGGATACTGGAAAGGTAATCACAGTGTCTACTCCCGAGATCACCAGGTCTAACTCTTTTGTTTTACAGATAAAACAAACCTATAAAACATAGTTCAATGATTTTCCAAATTTATAAATTTTTCAATTCTAGGCTAAGAATTAAATGAGTCTACTGAATATCAATTCCCTATATATTTCCAAAGAAGGAGGTGGACTGGGAAAAAAAAGGTGTGGTGTCAGAAGTGTGTAAATAGTAGGCAAGTATGTGGTAATAAACATAGTGAGATCAGAATAGTTTATCCAGGGAACCAATAGAAATGAAGACCCATAATCAGATTTCTGAATGAACTCTCCAGGAAACTGGAGTGGGTGTGACATAAACAAACAAATAAAAACAGAATAAATTAGGAGTAAATAGAAGCCAAATATGTAACATATGTACATGAGTGTAGAAGGGATCTCTGAAGTAATCTATAAATAAAGTTATGGGCCAAAGAAAGGTAATCTCTCTCCTCCTGAGCTGAAAGTCAGACATGATTGAACCAGAAGGGTGAAGACAAGATAGGAATCCAAGTGCAGAGAAGAACCATCTACCTGACCAAACAGGGCAAGCCTTCCTGTTCCCATTATTGTTATGTTCTCCATTTACTACATTGAAATCTGTTGGCTTGTACCAAGGATCCATTTCAATGCAATAGACTTAAGTTAAAGAGAAGGAAATGGAACATTAGCCCCAACCCACGTAAAGAGAAAAAGGTACCAGAAAGGGAATGCAGCAGTGATTGGTGGGCATGTCAAGAGAGGGAAGTGGATGTAATGGTGAGAAAAGACAGAGCACAGGCTACCCGAAGTTCTTGGTAGACCAAGCTAAAATGGGAGATAGGAAAGAAAAGGCTTTGGAACCAATCATCTACAGGATTGGAGTTTAGGAGAAATTGACAGGACAATTATTTATACTGTGATTTTAAGCAAATGAAAAAACAGCAAACTGGAAAAAATGTATTGGAAAAAATCCATCCTACCATTTACGAAATTCTTGATATTTGTAATATGCGTTACAGCCATAGTTCAAAATACAGAAATAATTACTTCAAAAATTACACTCACCTTTGGGTAGCCTCAGCAAACCTAAGCAAAACTTGAATTCTATAGATCATTTAAGTAGCTAATGCAAACCTTAACTGCAACCATCCATAGACACACACACACACACACACACACACACACACACACACACACTCTTAGGAGACACCTGGTCATTAGAAGAATTGCTAAATCATTTAACCAAATTTTAGCAAATTATTGCCCAGCTATATGGTTTACATCTTGTCCAAATAGACTCCTAGTAGCTATTGCCCCACATTCTCACTTGTGTTTTGTGTTCTTAGGATAAAGCAGACAATATTTTAACAGAAGTATCTGAGTTGGTAGAATCCAAAAAGCTTCTGGGTGAACTCCACTTCTTAAGACCAGCATTCATGTTTTCAACGTTATAAACACTTATTCACGAGTTGCGAATAAGCAAATAAGCAGTTAAAGAAACCAGAGTCATGCCAGCACTCAGCAGTCATCAATGATGTCTTTTAAAACTCCAGTCAAGCCTATATTCCAGGAAAGACTGGGACTGACAGACATAATGCAGTTGCCATAGATCAGCTGCGAGTTAAGGGTGTCAATGGAGCTCTATATCAGCTTATTTTGTAGAAATAATGTTCTTGATCCATGGAGCGTAGCTGCAGAGGTCAGTGAAGACAATAGCATATCCTGTCAGAATACATCCAGTTGCCCAAGACATAATTCCTTGTAATTCACTGCCACATATAGCTGGTGCAGCTGTGACCACCTGCCAGACAGAGTACAAGAGATCAGAACTTCCCTCCCCCCTGAAAATTCCTTAAACTCCAAACAAAAATGAAAGCCACTATATTTGCCATGCGAAGGGGCCCAGGATATAAGAAAATAGTGTAAAAGCTTCTTTCCACTGCACTAACTACTTCTACCTTCCAGTCTTCCCTAGACAGAAATTTCAAAGCAGTAGCTGGAAGATAGTTTTACACTCCCCCAAAATCTATTTCTCATCTCTGACACAGGACAGAGGAGAGAGAGTCATCATTCTTCAGTCCTTTACTCTCTGAGCTCTTAGCCTGATTATAAAATCCAGGAAGAGAGGTAGCAGACGCAAAGACAAAGAGAAAGAGCAAAGATTGTGCTTACAGGCAAATGAGATGAGAAAAGTTACCTGGCATTGCTCTTTTCTTCCTACTACGTCTCCCAAACAGAATATGTCTTCAAGAATTTTTTCACCCAGCAATATTTTGCAGTTTAAAACAGGATTCATTTGAGTCTTAATGCTGTGCAGGTCACTGGGTGGATTTCCTAAGCACAAGATATAAAACAGACTTCCATTCCTATTTGCATTTTCACAAGGCATTCTGCCTCCTCCTCCTCCTTCAGAGCTTCTTCTCAGTTAGAATGGACTGTATCATGGATTAAACATATCCTCCTGCTCAGTCTATCATCTTTGACAGATCATCAGCATCAAGAGGGGGTTGGTGAGAAGACACTCCACATATCAAACAAGATCTGAATCCAAGCTCTGCCATCACCAAGTTTGTGATCTTAGACAATTAGCTAATCTCCCTGAGTCTTGGTTTCCTCATTTATAAGATATCAGTCCTAAGAAAACTTATCTACACGATGTATTATTACAATTGTATAATACGTATAGGATGCTTAGTGCATGGTACTTAATTAATGCTCAATAAATGGTAGCTATTATCATTGTTGTTGTAATTCATAACATTGAACATATTTCATAATTATGTTCATATGAACATAATTCATAATATTGCTCCTGTTAGGTAAAGGGAAAATATGGTTTTCACCAATTTTCAAATTAAGATTCAAAGAAGTTAAGGAATTTACCCATAACCCTATAATGAATGGCAGAACCAATACCTAAACATAGATCTTTGATCCTAGCCACCTGCAGTGTATACCAATGTGACACATACATGTAACACCTTGATTTAGGATTTGATTCCCAAAGCCCAAAAAGAGACTTCTGCTCTAGACAGCCAATATTGTTGCTCCATTTTTAGCTTCACACATGTGCTTAGAAATCTGGCACTAGGTCTATAAGTTCCAATTCCTTCCCCTAATTCTTCAGAGATCCTGGAGATGTGAACATATCCAAGATGTTCACTCATCTTTTTGACAGTCACTCACCAATAAATTCATTCTGTAACCAAGTGTAAATCAAGCAACCTTTAATTTCATTCTTCTTGAGAGTAGGCAACTGAAAAACCTGGTTGGAGAAGAAGGTGAGAGACACAGACAACTTTATCAGCATTAGGTCATTTTTAGGAGAAGTAACAGTGAAGTTTGGGTGAATGATGATCTTCTCATAAGGTAGAATCTCCCCAGGAAAACCTTGAAAATTTCGGGAACCATCATGAAGGATGACCTGGAGATCACTGGAAAATGAAGGAGAGAAAAAATATTGATACTATCACACATCACGAGGCTAATCACGTACACATACACACACACACACATACACACAATTTCCTTCTATAGTAATCCATTTAACCTTCTCTCATCTCTATCCATTTGATCTTTGATGCATAGCTGCCACATGTGGTTATGTAGGTTGTACACTATACAACTAAATGGGCTGCCATTCACACAGACTATAATGTGAATGGTGCCTCAAGGAGTTACACATGCAATGGCTTGGACTCTACTCTTAGCATAATTCCAGAGAAAAGCTCCTACTCGAGACCTAGAAACAGTTGAAAGAAGCATCCAAATGGATAGTCAAGGTTTCTATGAAGTTGTAGGTTCTATTAGTGAGGCTCCTTTGGGAGTTGGAGGGAACAGGAAATGTGAGACTGTACAAAGGAAATGAATAACAGCTTAGAGAGTTGAAATATTTTAAGCAAGGGAGGATCATCTGAATACACAATGCTCTACTCATCTCTATCAAAATGTGCTGGATTAACAGGGTTTTATGGTGGTCCTTTGGGAGAACAAGTCAGAAATCCTGGATGTTCCACTGAGATGCAGTTGAGACCTACTCACTAACATGGCTCAAGACCTTAAATTCAGAACAGGGTCCTCCCCTGAGGACCCTGAGTCTCCCACTCAGGGGTCTCTCCAACCACAAGAGTGAGATAAGTACCACAGTGGTACTGAGCATGAATTTTTTTGTTGAGCTCCCAAATGCTAAGTTTATTTTGTCTCCTAACAACAGTACCATTTGTTTCTCAGTATGTCCTTGTCATTTTGTTGGGACACATTGTTTATAAGATGAAGTCTAAAGGGATAGGACAGGAATAGGCCTACTAAGTCCATCCTTCAGCCAACCCCAAGGACTGGCAAGATTAGAAGATCTCATCATAGCAAGCATCCTTTAGACAAGCTTTGCTTTGGGTCACTTTTACAAGACATTATACACTATAAGAACTTTCCTTACTCTTGTTTTTGAGTTCCTAGGAACTTCTGTAGTTAGTTTCACCTGCTTGGAGCAAAGGATTTTGCTGAGCCCCCAGTTGGGGATGACTGGTCTTCGGCCAAGTTGTTTTTACTGACTGTTGCAGTTCTCATTTCATCTCAGTCTGTTTGGTCCTCTATACCAAACACATGCTGCTTCACGTTTAAATTCATATTTCTCTCTAATTGGCATAATTCCCCAAGGACGATATGAAATTGCAGTGGCCACTTTGAGGAACTTTTGACAAGAGCAAGACTGTTCATTTGAGAGATATATTAGAACAAAAAGGGAAGAAACCCTTGTGATAAGATTCTCTCTCTCTTGTCTGTATAAATGAAAGATCACTTAATGACCCCCTCCTCCATTTCCACACCTTAGGACTTAATAAGTACTAGTGTTTTAATTATACAACTTGATGGAACTGTTAGGCACAACTTATTGTTTAAATCAGCTGCAGTAACTCTCTTGTGTGTCTGTGTTTGTAAAATTGGCTTTTTCTGTTTCTAAGATCACTCTCCTTTCTTGTAGAGGGAAGTCATTTATGTTTACAGTGTTCTTAACTATCTAAAACCGGTCTCCTCTTGTATGTTCTTTTTTATTTCCTCTGTTTCTCTTTTTTCCTTCTCTTAAGAAACTTTGTAGTTTAATTTACCATAAAATATGTTTATAAGTAAATACAAAAGTTTATTCATATTAAAGAGAGTTCATGATAAATAGATGACTCCTTGGAGCCTTGGAACAGAGCGGATTGATCCCCATCACTTACGGTAAGAAGCAGTGTGCTGCCATTAACACCCACTGAGGGGCAATCAGAGTCCCCACACAGGACTGGTAACTGGAATTCAGGTATAATAAGTAGAGAAGATGATTTACCCCTTCCGTGTCTTCACTAACAAATGAAACACCACCTGAAACAAAAGAGAGGAGAATTAAGGGATATAATCCAGCTGATTAAAGGAAATTCAAGGATTATGTAGATTTCAGGATGCCAGTGCCAGATAATATTAATATTCACCACTTACTAATCACTCTAGCCCACTCTATGGTACTAGAGTTCCATTCTATACAAACTGTGTACTAAGCACTTCATGTACTTTTTAATTTCTTTAAATTTTCACAGAAAGAAACTTTGGAGTGGGTAAATTTTATATTATTTTACAGATTAAAAACAACATTAGGGGAGTAAGATCAGCATCTTGGTGGAGTGAGCACTTCCCTTAGACTCTCCTCCCTAAGATAAAACAAAAAGGACACTCATACACTAACAGAGGACATTTACACAACACAAAAGATGTCTGAGAGACCCATGCAGCCATACATCTGAAGGTGGAGGTGCTGGACCTGCAGGAAGAAGTGGAAAGAGGTAACGGGACCCCCTCTCCCTCCCTGACAGCAACCCAGGGCACGGGACAACAGGCATGTGGCTCTGAGAAAAGATGGGGGAGGGGCGGCCCTCCTCAGGAAGGCATTCACTCTCCAAGTTCCCTCATAGCCACTGGGAAAGCCCCACACAGATGCGGCTTAGGTATTGTGGGAGTGTCTTCATCAAGCCAGCACTCCAGAAGAGCAGATAGTGAGGGCAGAGTGAGAATGCACCCGGGATCATGCATGTGAAAGAGAGCACCCCTTACCCTGCCCAGTGCTCCAGCTCAGCTGGTTAGCCAAAGCGCCCATGCATATGTTAGAAAAGCAGCAGCTACAGATGCCAGGGATTGAGGCAGGCTCAGAATACACAGTTCCTCACCACCCCCGAGTGGCAGCAGGTGGAATCTGTGACCAAATACTATCACTATGTGAAGGCACAAATCCATGCCATAAAATACTATGAAGAAATATATTAATACTCCAGACCAGAAGGAAAATGAAAAGCACCCAGAAATCAATCCTGAAGGCACAGAAATTTACAATCTAAATGACAGAGAATTCAAAATAGCTATCATAAAAAAATTCAATTAGTTACAAGAAAATATAGATAGACAGTTCAATGAAATCAGGAACAAAATTAATGAACAGAGGGGATTCCTCACAAAAGAGATTGAAACTATAAAGAAAAACACATCAGAAATGTTGGAGACGAAAAACACAATGGATGAGATAAAGAAAAATCTGGAATCCCTGAATAACAGAGCTGATATTATGGAGGACAGAATTAGCAGTTTGGAGGACAAAAATATAGAAATGTTTCAGATAGAGGAGAGAGAACTAAGACTAACAAGAAATGAAGAAATTCTCTGAGAAATATCCAACTCAATTAAGAAATGCAACATAAGGATTATAGGTATTCCAGAGGGAGAAGAGAAAGAGAATGAAGCAGAAAGCTTTTCAAAGAAATAATAGCTAAGAACTTCCCAAACCTGGGGAAGAAGCTAGAAATACAAGTAGAAGATGCTCATAGAACTCCTAAATATATCAATGTAAAAATACCTTCACCAAGGCATATAGTAGTAAAACTGGCAAAAGTCAATGACAAAGAAAAAATACTAAGGGCAACAGGGCAGAAGAAAATAACTTACAAAGGAACCCCTAACAGGCTTTCAGCGGATTTCTCAGCAGAAACCTTACAGGCCAGGAGAGAGTGGAATGATATATTCAAAATTCTGAAAGACAAAAACTTTCAGCCAAGACTCTCTAACCAGTGAAAATATCCTTCATATATGATGGAGAAATAAAATTTTTCCCAGACAAACAAACGTAAGGGAGTTTATCACCACAAGACCCCCTCTCTACAAGAAATGATCAAGAAGGCCGTCATACCTGAAAAAAAAGAAAGAGTTTACAAAGCCTTGGGCAAAGAGATAAATAGGCAGACAAAATCAGAAATTGCAGCTCTCTATCAGAAGAGGTTAGCAAACATTTACTTACAACCTTAAAGATAAAGGGAGGGAAAACATCAAAAATAATTATAATCTTGTCATTTTAACTGCAAACTCACAACACAAGATGGGATAAGTTGTGACAACAATAACTTAGAAGGGGAAGAGAAAAGGGATGGAATCACCTTAGACTAAAGAAATAAGAGGCTATCAGAAAATGGACTATCTCATCTACAAGATTTTTTATACAAACCTCATGGTAACCACTAAACAAATAATCAGAACTGAGACACAGATGATAAATGAGGAGAAAATTGAGAAAACCATCATAGAGAACTACCAAGCTGAATAGGTAGTCTGAAATACACAACACAAGAAACAAGGGAAATACAGAACAACTGGAAAATGAATGATAAAATGGCAGCATTAAGCCTTCATATATCAATAATCACTCTAAATGTAAATGAATTGACCTCTCAAATCAAACAACACAGAGTGGCTGGACAGATTAAGAAACACGACCCAACAATATGCTGCCTCCAGGAAACACATCTCAGCTCTAAAGACAAACACAGGCTCCAGAGTGAAGGGATGGAAGACAATACTCTGAGCTAATGGCAAAAAAAGAAAGCAATGTTTCCATACTCATATCAGACAAAGTAGACTTCAAGATAAAACACACAATGAGAGACAAGGAGGGACAGTATATAATGATAAAAGGGACACTCCACCAAGAGTGTATATATTTATAACACTTATAAATATATATGCACCTGACACAGGAGCACCAAAATACATAAAGCAACTATTAACAAACCTCAAAGGAGATATTAACAATAACACAATAATAGTAGGGGACCTTAACACCCCACTTACATCAATGGATAGATCATCTAGACAGAAAGTCAACAAGGAAACAGTGGAATTAAACAAAAAACTAGACCAGATGGACTTAATAGATATATATAGAACACCCCATCCAAAAACAGCAGAATACACATACTTCTCAAGTGCACATGGAACGTTCTCAAGGATAGACCATATGTTGGGAAACAAGGTAACCTTCAATAAACTTAAGAAGATTGAAATCATATCAAACACCTTTTCTGACCATAATGCTATGAAACTAGAAATCAACTATAAGAAAAAAGCTAGGACAGTGACAAATATGTGGAGACTAAAGAACATGCTACTGAACAACCAATAGATCAATGAAGAAACTAAAGGAGAAATCAAAAAATATCTGGAGACAAATGAAAATTAAAACACACCACACCAACTCATATGGGATACAGCAAAAGCATTCATAAGAGGGAAATTCCTAGCAATACAGGCCCACCTTAACAAACAAGTAAAATCTCAAATAAGCAATTTTAAACTACACCTAACAAAATTAGAAAAAGAAGAACAAACAAAGCCCAAAGTCAGCAGAAGGAGGGAAATAATAAAAATTAGAGCAGAAATAAATGAAATTTAAACAAACAAACAAAAAAAACAGTAGAAAGGATCAATGAAACAAAGAGCTGGTTCTTTGAGAAGATAAACAAATTGACAAACCCTTAGCCAGATTCACTAAGAAAAAAAGAGAGAAGGATCAAATAAATAAAATTAGAAGTGAAAGAGGAGAAATTACAACAGATACCACAGAAATATAAAGGATTATAAGAGAATACTATGAAAAACTATATGCCAATAATTTGGACAATCTAGAAGAAATGGATAAATTCTTAGACTCATACAACCTCCCAAATTGAATCAAGAAGAAATATAGAATCTGAATAGACCAATCACAAGTAAAGAGATTGAAACAGTAATCAAAAACCTCCCAAAAAATAAAGGTCCCAGACCAGATGGCTTCTCTGGAGAATTCTACCAAACACTCAAAGAAGATTTATTACCTACCCTTCTCAAACTATTTCACAAAGTTGAAGAAGATGGAACAATTCCTAACACATTTTATGAGGCCAACATCACCCTGACCCCAAGCCAGACAGGGACAACACAAAGAAGGAAAACTACAGGCCAATATCGCTGATGAATATAGATGCAAAAATCTTCAACAAAAGATTGGCAAACCAAATACAGCAATACATTAAAAGGATCATACACCATGATCAACTAGGATTTATACCAGGGACGCAGGGATGGTTCAACATCCGCAAATCAATCAATGTGATACACCACGTTGACAAAATGAGGAATAAAAACCACATGACCATCTCAATAGATGCAGAGAAAGCATTTCACAAGATCCAACATCCATTTATGATAAAAACTCTCAATAAAATGGGTACAGAAGGAAAGTACCTCAACATAACAAAGGCCACATATGACAAACCCACAGCCAACATCATGCTTAACGGGGGAAAACTGAAAGCCATCCCTCTGAGAACAGGAACAAGACAAGGGTGTCCACTCGCACCACCCTATTCAACATAGTACTGGAGGTTTTGGCCAGAGCAATTAGGCAATAAAAAGAAATAAAAGGAATCCAAATAGGCAAGGAAGAAGTGAAACTCTCACTGTTTGCAGATGACATGATTTTATATATAGAAAACCCTAAAGAATCCATCAGAAAACTATTAGAAATAATCAACAACTACAGCAAAGTTGCAGGGTACAAAACCAACTTACAAAAATCAATTGTATTTCTATACTCTAACAACAAACTAACAGAAAGAGAACTTGAGAAGATAATCTCATTTGCAATCACAACAAAAAGAATAAAATATCTAGGAATAAATTTAACCAAGAAGGTGAAAGACCTATACAATGAAAACTATAAGACAGTATTGAAAGAAATCGATGATGACGTATAGAAATGGAAAGATAGTCCATGCATGTGGATTGGGAGAATAAACATAGTTAAAATGTCTGTACTACCTAAAGCAATCTACAGATTAAATGCAATCCCAATCAGAACACCAATGACATTCTTCACAGAAATAGAACAAAGAATCCTAAAATTCATAAAGGGCAACAAAAAACCCCAAATAGCTAAAGCAATCTTGAGAAAAAAGAACAAAATTAGACGCATCACAATCCCTGACTTAAAAATATACTACAGGGCCAGCCCTGTGGCTTAGCGGTTAAGTGCGCACGCTCCGCTGCAGGCAGCCCGGGTTTGGATCCCGGGCGCGCACCGACGCACCGCTTCTCTGGCCATGCTGAGGCTGCGTCCCACATACAGCAACTAGAAGATGTGCAACTATGACATACAACTATCTACTGGGGCTTTGGGGGAAAAATAAATAAATAAAATTATTAACAAAAATATACTACAAAGCTACAGTAATCAAAACAGCATGGTACTGGCACAAAAACAGACACACAGATCAATGGAACAGAATTGAAAGCCCAGAAATAAAACCACACATCTACAGACAGCTAATTTTCGACAAAGGAGGCAAGAACATACAATGGAGAAAGGAAAGTCTCTTTAATGAATGGTGTTGGGAAAACAGAACAGCCACCTGCAAAAGAATGAAAGTAATCCATTATCTTTCACCATACACAAAAATTAACTCAAAATGGATCAAAGACTTGAAGGTAAGACCTGAAACCATAAAACTCTTAGAAGAAAATATAGGCAGTACACTCTTTGACATCAGCCTTAGAAGGATCTTTTTGAATTCCATGTCTACCTGGGCAAGCGAAACAAAAGAAAAAATTTAAAAATGGGACTTCATCAGACTAAAGAGCTTCTGCAAGGCAAAGGAAACCAGGAACAAAACGAAAAGACAACCCACCAACTGAGAGAAAATATTTCCAAAGCATATATCCAACAAAGGGTTACTCTCTAAAATATATAAGGAACTCATACAACTCAACAACAAAAATACAAACAACTTGATCAAAAAATGGGCAGAGGATATGAACAGACACTTTTCAAAAGAAGATATACAGATGGCCAACAGGCACATGAAACAATATTCAACATCACTAATCATTAGGGAAATGCAAACCAAAACTACAATGAGATATCACCTTACACCTGTCAGAATGGCTATAATCACCAAGACAAAAAATAACAAATGTTGGAGAGGATGTGGAGACAAGAGAACCCTCATATACTGCTAGTGGGAATTCAAACTGGTGCAGCCACTATGGAAAACAGTATGGAGATTTCCCAAAAAATTAAAAATAGAAATACCATATGACCCAGCTATCCCACTACTGGATATTTATCCAAAGAACTTGAAATCAATAATTCAGAGACTTATGCACCCTTGTGTTCACTGCAGCATTATTCACAACAGCCAAGATGTGGAAGCAACCCAAGTGCCCATTGACTGATGATTGGATAAAGATGTGGTATACATATACAATGGAATACTACTCAGCCATAAAAAAAGATATGTCCCATTTGCAAGAACATGGATGGACCTTGACAGTATTATATTAAGCAAAATAAGCCAGACAGAGAAAGACAAGCACTATATGCTTTCACTCATATGTGGAAGATAAACTAACAGATGGACAAAGAGAACAGGTTAATGGTTACCAGAGGGGAAGGGAGTTGGGGGGTGGGCATAAGGGGTAAAGGGGCACATTTACAGGGTGACTGACAAATGATAACGGACAACTGAAATTTCATAATGTTATAAACTATTATGACCTCAATAAACAAAAGGCAAACCGAGGCACATTAACAAAAAAAAAAACAAAGGTGAAAAAAATTTACATATAAACAGAAGCTGAGTTTACTACCTAGAGACCTATACAAAAGAAACTTCTAAAGAATGTAATTAAAGAAGAAAGAGGGCCGCCCCGTGGCTTGGCGGTTGAGTGCACGTGCTCCTCTGCTGGCGGCCCGGGGTTCGGTTCCCAGGCGTGCACCGACGCACCGCTTCCCCGGCCATGCTAAGGCCGCGTCCCACATACAGCAGCTAGAAGGATGTGCAGCTATGACATACAACTATCTACTGGGGCTTTGGGGGGAAAAAATAAAATAAAAATAAAATAATGAAAAAAAAGAGAAGAAAGAAAATGATCTAGCAGATGGTCTGAGAAAAACGATTAAAATACTATTCAGTGGAAGCATGCATGTAAATCCAAATAAACAGTATTTGTGTATAATAATAATATCTAGTCTATGGTATTAATAAAAAGAATAGTACTAAAAAATAAAGTAATAATAATAATAAAAAATAAAAACTTAACATTAGGAAACTTACTTAAGATCATACAACTAGTGAATGATGGTTGGTTCAAGGATTTAGACTTCAGTCTATGTGATTCCAAATCCCACGTGTGCACTTCTCCTCTACATGAGCTCCCAGCTTCTCCTCACCCTGTCTGCTGCTCTAGCTTAGCTCATTTTCAGTCTCGCAAAGGCTTAAGGTTTCTTGGCTTGATCCACAGTTACAGCAATGAAGCCCTTCCTACAGCTACAGCTCCCTGATTTTTCCTACTAGTCAATTGCAAGGATGCTCTGAGACCAGTCATCACGACTCCAACAGAAATAAATAAATTAATTAAATAAAATTAAAATTAAAATTTTAATTCTGGTATGAGACTATAGGGAGAGATACTTTGTACAGATGGGCACTTAAATATATTACAGTACTTATTCTCTGAAAACAGGTGCCTGGATTCAAATTCTGGCTCTATCCCTACTAGTAGTATGAACTTGAACAAATTATGTAAATCTTTATATCTTGATTGCTTTATTTGTACACTGAGATCATAACTGAACTTCTCTCCTAGGGTTGTTGTAAGGATTAAATGTGTTAATATATGTAAATTGCTTGGAAGAATGTTTGGCATATAATGAGTGTTCAGTAAATGTTATTTCTTACTAATCCACTTTCAAGAACATTTTTATGTTGAGAAAGTGCAAAACAATGCTCAGAAAAAGACATAGACAAAGCCCCTCCATGAATCCCCAAATGACTAAACGTTAGCTATTCACTGATATCTCCTTTTTTTGCATTATTGCTGTTCTTTACCAGTGACAGTTCTAGCCCTAATTTAATCCTTCTACCTCCTAAATAAAACTTTTGAGGTACCCAATTAACAAATTGCTTCTTCTTCTTGACTGCATCTATTCTGAACTCCATCTTCAGAATTATCCAGCACAAACTCAAACCCTGTAAGATGCCCCTCCCAACTCCCCTTACTGGGGCACTTCTGAGGTTCTCTGGAGTGTGTCCTCCCTGCTGCATAAAGCAAAGTAAACTTCACTATTTTTTTAATTATTGGTGTGTTCTTGGTGGCATTTGGTTGGTGGGTTCAATAATTGAGATCAAATCCTGCTTTCTCCAGTTTAGGAAAGGAGGCAAGAAAATATAAAAATATTAATTTAAAAAATTTATGTTCCAATTTGGGCTTCACTTGCTATGTCAATTTATGTTTCTGGGTCTATGGGTTTTTCATTTGTAGACAATAAGTAGTGAAGGAACAATGACTTATACAATATCCCCAGCAACTAGCACAATGTCTGGCACATAGCAGGAACTCTACATGTATGTATTACACAAATGAATTAATGAGAGATTGGAGTAGAACTCACTTTGTGTGCAGGGGTCCCCTGGGAGGCTCTGAAATCAATACAATAGTTTTATGAATCCATATGTGAAGCAAGCATCATCAGAAGACTAAAAGTTGGTGTTATATACATATATATGTGTGTACTTTTTTCCAAATCATATATGCATTGAAAAAAATATTTACTGAATACTTATACATACCAGGCAATATATTGGATGCTAAATATAAAGGCAGAAGTAGACTCTGCCTTCATGAAATAAGGGAGGTAGACAATAAGCAAATAAACAAGCATATAAATGAATAGTTACAAATTGTGATGAGAAAGTAACAGTGTTCTATGAGAAAGACTACTAAGAGGGGGTAAATGAAGGATCTAATTTAGTTTGGGTGGGTAAAGAAGTACTCGCTGAGAAAGTAACAATTAATTCTGAGACATCAATGATGAGACAAACTAGCCATGGGAAGAGTAAGAGAAAAGAGTAAGAGAAAGAGCTTTCCAGGAGAGGAGCTGCATGTGCAAAGGCTCAAAGATGGAGAAGAACCCAGAGTTCTCAGGAATCTGAAAAGAGCTAGTGAGATTGAAGCATAGAGAGCGAGGAAAAGATGAGCCTACAGAGAAGGCAGAGACCTCACCAAGCAGGGTTTGAAAGCCATAGTCAGGTGTTTGAATTTTATTCTAAGTGTAAAAGAAATCTGTTGAAGAATTTGATGGATAGGAGTGGTATGATCCAATCATATTTTTTAAACATCACTGGCTTCTGATTAGAAATGGACTGAAACAGGGCAAAATTGGAAACAGGTTTATTGAAGCAGATCTGGCAAAAAAGTGATGTTGCTTACAGTAATGTGGCAGCAATGGAGATGGAGCACAGTAGATAAATAGATGGATATGAGCTCTATTTCAAATGTAGAGTTGACAGAAAATCCAGTTAAACATTAGTTTGATAAAGTAAAAACTGCTTTAACAAGGATAGTTAATTCATCATTTGTCATTACATAATTTTCAATCAACGATTATCATTAAAAGATTCAAAACATTTTGAGACTAAAATGTGTCCTCATGCTCAAAAAGGTTGTGAACCACTGGCATAGATAATCTTCACATTCCTTCTTACTCTAAGGTGTTCCAGTACATAAATCTAAGTCTTACTTAATTCCCACAATCTATCCCTGACTCCAGACCACTTCCAGCTAGCCTCTAAGAAGTCTGCACTATTGCTACCTCTATCTTACCTCTAGCAACAAGATAGGCAGAGTTCCTTCAAGCCACTGGGATTTCCAAGGAAAGCTGAGGAACAAGTCTTCTCCTAATTAATATACATACCTAGCTGAGCCCCCCCCAAAAATATTGGCCATTTACTCTAAATGTGCTCAGGTTTCTTTCCACCAAAGCCCTGATGCCCTATGACCCAAGGCTGTGACCCTCTTGATAGAGCTTTACAAAGTCACTGATTCTAAGAACTCATTAGAAACTTACATATTGACTCTTCTTTTCCCTTCCATCTCCAAGCAGTCCCTGCCTGTTTTTACTTCGCTCTCTACCTGAGTGAGATTCCTTTATTAATCATTTCAACTACGCTCTAATTACTCTTCAGAGCTCTCTTGTCCTAACGTCCTTGAGTCATACTTCAACTGAGCAAATCTTAACTCCATATTAACGCAACTATCTGCCTTCACTGTGTCTACAGCTTTAACTTTCCTAATTCCTTACAGGCACAGAACGCATTAACTACTCCCTCATCCTAGAAATAGACTCCCCTGACTTGTGTAAAATCACATTTTTATTTCCTCCTGCCTCTTAAGGTACTTTACTGGTCTGTCATCTTCTACTAGCCCCTAAAACATTAGAGCTCAATTTCCAGTTGGTCCGAGATGGAGCAGCCCCATTCTTCCCAGTTATTCCCTTTTACAACTAAAAAATCCCTGCACAATAAATACAACAAACAAACATAGACAGACTCTGAAAGGTGAAAAGAAGAAAGTGGACTGCCTAGGAACCTGAGGACTTAAGGAACATGGCAGTAACTTTCCTGGGTTTTCTTTTTACATCCTACAGATTCAGGAAGGGGCACTGGAGAAGTCTGCAACCCAGAACCACCAACAGGCTAAGACAGAAAAAAAAGCTCCAAGGAGAAACTGCTTCACCTAACCAAACAAAAGGGAAAGAGTGGTCTAACAGAAAGGAAATCTTTTGATAATAACCATCCTACTCTAATCAAACAACAATGGAAAAATGCCCACCTCCCACAGTTTCAGCAGGGCTGAGCAGGAAGCCAATCTTCCTCCCCCACTTCCACAGGAAGCAGTCAATACTCCAATTCCCCAACCAGAGTAGTTTGAGTGGCATCCAGGGGAAAGCTGAGCCTCTGCATAGCAGCAAGGAGGCTAAAGGAAGCAGTGGAAGGCAGGGCTAACAGGACTCTGCTTCCCTCCTTCCACTACACCTTGCCCTGTGTCCCCAGGGCCTAGCAGCTTACTGAGCCTTTACCACGATTTGACAACAATGAGACTGAACAGGGCTATGTAAGGCAGAGCTAGTCAGCACACTGCTACCCATCTTGGTAAAGCAAAGCCCAGTGTGGAGCTGAGTTTCAATCCCCACGCCAACCTTCACCCAGATCTGTGCACTACACCTAAATGGAGGTAATTGCCTGTTAAAACAAAGAAGATTAAATAGGACCCAATAGGATTAAAGCATAATACCCAAAACGTTGAGGATGTAATGGAAAAATCACTCATCAGACCAAGACCAAGAAAATCACTACTAAAATGAGAAAAGATGCCAAAACAAATACGACTAAAATGACAGAATTGTTGACAATGATTTTAGAGCAGCAATCATAAAAATACTTCAACAACTATTACATACACTCTTGAAACAATTTTTTAAATAGAAAATCTCAGCACAGAAATAGAAGATGTAAAAAAGAAAAGGGAGACTTCCAGTTTCCAGTTCCACATGAAAGAGACTTGAAAGTCACCAATCTATCTTAGCAACAAGTAAAAAGCTGAACAGACTGAAAAACCAACAACTCTCCTAGGATCCATAAGAGAGTTGAGGACATAGGGCAAAGCACTGCCCTCAACATTAGAGAGCCAGACATGTGAATACCAGGAGTCATGGCTTACCAAAGCAGAGACTCACAAGTGAAAACCACAGCGGAAACCTATGCCAGGACAGGAAAACCTGAACTATTACAGATGACTTGCTGGAGGCTCCGTGCAGACAATTCTGAGAGCTAAACTCTCCAAGGGAACCCAGTTATAGGGAGGCCCCCACAATTTTGTGAATCTTACCTCCAGGAGCTCAACCAGGTTCTCACAGTAAATACTGGAAAAAAAAAATCCCCTCATGCTTCTGGCAAGGGGAAAGGAAAAGAAAACATTTTTAAATACGCCAGAGCATTCTGTTCTTCTTAACAAGACCTGTCCTCAGGAGAAACTACTTAGACAGAGCCTAACCTGCTGGGGTATTATCAGAGACTAACTGACCTTGGGGAAGGGAAATACCCAACTCCAGCCCTCTCTAGGCATTCTCTCCCACCTAAGGGGAAAGGAAAAAACCGAGACATGTTTATGAAGTTCACAGCCCAGAGGCATAGGCTCACTAAAAGACTGATATCTAATCCTAGGACTATAGATCCCCCCACATCTCACCTACCACATTGCTAAAGGCCTGTTTATAACAGTTTCTTTGACCCAGTACACTATGTCTAGCTATCAAAAAAAAATTACAAGGGATGGGGCCGGCCCAGTGGCATAGCGGTTAAGTTCGCATGCTCCATTTTTGCGGCCCAGGGTTCACCAGTTGGAATCCCAGTAGTGGACCTACGCACCACTTATCAAAGCTATGCTGCGGCAGCATCCCATATAAAGTAGAGGAAAACAGGCACAGATGTTGGTCCAGGGCCAATCTTCCTCAGCAAAAAAGGGGAGCATTGGCAACAGATGTTAGCTCAGGGCTAATCTTCCTTACCAAAAAAAAAAAAAAAAATACATTTTGTAAGGATTCACCATTCCAGATGCCATTAAGAACATTCACGATTCATGGGAAGAGGTCAAAATATCAACAAACAGGAGTTTGGAAGAAGTTAATTCCAGCTGTCATGGATGACTTGGAGGGATTCAAGACTTCAGTGGAGGAGCTGTAACTGCAGATGTGGTGGAAATAGCAAGAGAACTAGAATTAGAAATGGAGCCTGAAGAAGTGAATGAATTGCAGCAATCTCATGATAAAACTTTAACGGATGAGGAGTTGCTTCTTATGGATGAACAAAGAAAGCAGTTTCTTGAGATGAAAGCTATTCCTGGTAAAGATGCTGTGAAGATTTGAAATGACAACAAAGGAATTAGAATATTACATAAACATAGTTGATAAAGCCGTGGCAGGGTTTGAGAGGATTGACTCCAATTTTGAAAGAAGTCCTACTGTGGGTAAAATGCTGTCAACGGTGTTGCATGCTACAGAGAAATTGTTCATGAAAGGAGGAGTCAATCGATGAAGCAGATTTCACTGTTGCCTTATTTTGAAAAATTGCCACAGCCACCCTGATCAGTCAGTAGCCATCAACATCAAGGCAGACCCTCCACCAGGGAAAAGATTATACTTGCTGAAGGCTCAGATGATGGTTACCATTTTTTGGCAATAAAGTAATTTTAACTAAGGTATGTACCCTGTTCTTTTATACATAATGCTATTGTACACTTAACAGATTACAGTATAGCGTAAACATAACTTTTACATGCACTAGGAAACTGAAAAATTTGTGTGACTCCCTTTATTGAGATATTCACTTTATTGCAGTGGTCTGGAAAAAAACCCACAATATCTCCAAAGTATGCCTGTTCCTTTTACATTAGCACCCCCAAAAATGAAATACTTAGGTATAAACACAACAAAATATATACAAGATCTATATGAGGAAAACTACAAAAGTTTGATGAGTAAAATCAAAGAACTAAATAAATAAAGAGATATCCCATGTTCCTGGATAGGAAGACTCAATATTGCCAAGATATCAGTTCTTCCCAACTTGGTCTATTGATTCAATTCAATTCCAATCAAAACCCCCGCAAGTTATTTTGTGGATATAGATAAACTGATTCTAAAGTTTATATGGAGAGGCAAAAGGGCTCAGAATAGCCAACACAATATTGAAGGAGAAGAACAAAGTTGGAGGCCTGACACTACCTGACTTCAAGACATACTATAAAGCTCAGTAATCAAGATGGCGTGGTATTGGGGAAAGAACAGACAAACAGATCAATAGAACAGAACGCAGAGCCCAGAAATAGACCTACATAAATATAGTCAACTGATCTTTGACAAAGGAGCAAAGGGAATACAATGGAGCAAAGATCTTCTTTTCAACAAATGCTTTTGGAACAATTGGACATCAACATGCAAAAAAAAATGAATCTAAACACAGACCTTACATCTTTCATAAAAGTTAACTCAAAACGGTTCATGGATTTGAATGTTAAACACAATACTATAAAACTCCTATAAGATAACATAGAAGAAAATGTGGATGACCTTAGATATGGTGATGACTTTTTAGATACAACACCAAAGGCATGATCCATGAAAGAAATAATGAATAAGATGGACTTCACTAAAATTAAAAAGTTCTGCTCTGCAAAAGACAGTGTCAAGTGAGTGAGAAGACAAGCCACAGCTGGGAGAAAATATTTGCAAAAACACATTGGATAAAGGACCGTTATCCAAAATATACAAAGAATTCTTAAAATTCAAAAATTAGAAATCAAACAACCTGATTAAAAAATGAGCCAAAGACCTTAACAGACACTAACCAAAAAAGATATACAAATAAGATGGCAAATAAGCATAAGAAAAGATGTTCCACATCATAACGAGATACTGCTACACACCTATTAGAATGGCCAAAATCCGGAACACTGACAACACCAAGTGCTGGTGATGATGTGGAGGAACAGGAACTCTCATTCATTGCCAATGAGAATGCAAAATGGTATAGCCATTTGGAAGACAGTTTGGTCTAAAAGTACAAAACTAAACATACCCTTACCATACAATCCAGTAATAATCTTACTTGGTATTTACTCAAAGGAACTGAAAACTTATGTCCACACAAAAACTTGCAAATGGATGTTTATAGCAGCTTTATTCATAACTGCCAAAACTTGAAAGCAACCAAGATGTCCTTCAATAGGTGAATGGATAAACTGTGGTACATTCAGATGATGGAATATTATTCAGCACTAAAAAAAAAAAAAAGAGCTACCAAGCTATCAAAAGATATGGAGGAAGCTTAAATGCATATTACTAGGTAAAAAAAGCAATCTGAAAAATCTACATACTGTATGATTCCAACTATATGACATTCTGGCAAAGGCAAAACTATGGAGACAGCAAAAAGATCAATGTTGCCAGGGGTCGGGGGGAAGGGGCAGAAGTGTGCGAAGGTGGATGAATAAGTGGAGCACAGAGGATTTTTAGGAAAAATTACTCTGTATGATATTATAATGATGGATATATGTCATTATACATTTGTCCAAACCCACAGAATGTACAAAACCAATAGTGAGCCCTAAGGTAAACTATGGACTTTGGGCGATTCTGATGTGTCAATGTAGGTTCATCAGTTGTAACAAATGTACCATTCTAGTGAGTGATGTTGATAACGGGGGAAGCAATGCATGTGTGCAGAGGGGGATATGAGCAATCTGTACCTTCCCCTCAATTTTTCTGTGAACCTAAAACGTCTCTAAGAAATAAAATCTTTTATTTTTAAAAATTGACATCAATTTTATACAACATCTTCCAAAAAATAGGACAGGATATTTCACAACTCCTTTTATCATGTTAGTATTATCCTGATAACAAAACCATACAAAGAAAGTATAGAAAAGAAAACAACAGACCAATATCTTTCATCAACTTAAGCACAAAAATTCTCAACAAATATTAGAAAATCAAATCCAGTAATGTATAAAAAGAATTATACACCACTACTAAGTGGGGCTTATTCCAGGTATGCAAGCCTGGTTCAATATTTGAAAATCCATCAGTGATCTATCATACCAACAGGCTAAAGAGGAAAGTTTATTATGTCAATTAGTGCAGAGGAGTGGGAAGCAGTTGGCAAATCCAATATCCACTTCTAATAAAAACTCTCAGTAAGTTAGAAAGGAGAATAATTATCTCAATTTTATAAAAAGCATCTACAAAAACCTATAGCTAATATCATACTCAATGGTGAAAAACTGAATGCTTTCCCCCTAAGATCTGAAGTAAGAGAACGTTGTTCACTTTCATCACTCTTACTCAAAATGGTATTATACATTCTAGCCACCACAATGAGGGAAGGAAAAGAAATAAAAGACAAACCAATTGGAAAGGAAGAAATATAACTGTCCCTATTTGTAGGTGACACGATTGTCTACATAGAAAATCCCAAGGAATCTACAAAAAAATCCTAGAATACTTGAGTTCAGCAACGTCAAAATCAACACAAAATCAACACAGAAAATTTAATCACATTTCTATATACTAACAATGAACATACGGAACCCCAAATTAAAAATTCAATACAATATACAATCACCCCAAAGAAAATTAAATAATTAAGCATATAGTTAACAAAATATGTACAGGATCTTTATGCTGAAAGTTACAAAATGCTGATGAAAGAAATCAAAGAACTAAATAAAAGGAATGACATGCTGTGTTCACAGACTGGGAAACAACATAGTAAAGATGCCAGTTCTCCCCAGACTGTTCTATAGGTTTAATGAAATTCCTATCGAAATTCCAGCAAGGTTTATTATATACAGAGAGAAGCTTATTGAAAAATTTGCAGGAAAAGTCACAGGTCCTAGAATAGCTAACACAATCTTAAAAAAGAATAATAAAGTGGAAGAGATCACTCTACTCAATATTAAGATTTACTTACATAGTTACAGTAATCAAGACAGTGTGGTATTGGCAGAGGAACTAATACACAAATTGATGGAACATAATAGAAAATCCAGAAATAGACACATACAAGTATGCCCAACAGATTTTTGACAAAGGTGCAACAGCAATTCAATGAAGGAAGTACAGCCTTTTAAACAAATGGTACTAGAGCAATTGGACATTCATAGACCAAAAACAAAAAAGGACCTCCAGGAAAACCTCATGCCTTATGCAAAATTTAACTTAAAATGGATTATAGCCTTGAATATAAAATATAAAACTTAGCGAGGAAAAAAAAAGAGAACATTTTCAGTATCTGGGGCTACACAAAGAGTTCCTAGACATAACACCAAAACCAAAATCCATAAAACAAAAAAGTGATAAATTGGACCTCACCAAAATTAAAAGCTTCTGCTCTATAAAAGGCCCACTGGAGAAGGTTTAAAGACAAGTTAGATATTGGGAAAAATATGTGCAAACCTCATATCTTACAAAGGACTTGTATCTAGACTAATTGTTCTCAAAACTCAACAGTCAAAAAAGCAAACAATCTAATTAGAAAATGGGCAAAAGACACAACAGACACTTCACTGAAGAGAATACACACATGGTAAATGGGCACATGAAAAGATATTCAACATCAGTAGTCTTTGGGGAAATGAACATTAAAGCTACAATGAGATATTACTATACATCTAACAGAAGGGCTAAAATGAAAAATGTGACAACACCAAATGCTGGCAAGGATGTGAAGAAAACAGCTCACTCACACATTGCTGGTGGGAATGTAAAATGGTACAGTCAATCTGGAAAATAATTTGGCAGACTTGTATGAAACTAAACATACAATTACCATATGGTCAGAAACTGCTTTCTTGGGGATGTATCCCAGAGAAATAAAAATTTATTATCACACAATAATGTAGCAGCTTTATTCGTAAAAGACAAAAACTGGAAAAAACCTAGATGTCCTTCAATGGGTGAATGGTTAAACAAAACTGCGGTACATCCATACCATGGGACTTCTCTGTACATTTTTTACAACTTCCTATAAATGTACAATTATTTCAAAATAAGTATTTAAAATCAAGAAAGGCAGTTAGAACTCTTCATACTTACATCTTTTACACATTTCTTTTCCATAAGCTCTTCTCAAGTAACCTTTTCCACTCATTCCTATGAATTCAAATTCTGCCAATATTCCCAAAATTCCAAAATCTGTATCCCAACTCAGAATCCCATGTTGAGTTCCAGACCCTTATATTCAAGTGGACATCTCCATTTGATGTCTCAAAGGCACCTCAAACTCAGTAAGTCAAAAATGTAACTTGTCTTCTTTCCCAAATACCTCTTTCTTTCCCAGTGTTCCCTATTTCAGTAAATTGTACTGCCATTCTCCCAACCAGAAATCTGGATGACATCCTTTACTTTTCCCTACCCTTCATTCCTCACATTCAATTGATCATCACTTTTGTTTCATTGTTATCTCTAGAATCCCTTTACTTTATTTCATACTCACTGCCACCACCCTAGTCCATTCTGTTGTCTGGAGAGCTGCAACAGTCTCCTAAATTTCTCTTTCAGATCTTTCCCACGCACATCCCATATCTCTACCCAAATCCATTCTCCATACCGAAGTCACATGAATATTTTTAAATCATAAATGTGGTTAAGTAATTCCCATATTTAAAACTCTTTAAAGGCCTTTTATTACACCCAGGATCATTTCTAAAATCAAGGCTAGAAGACCCTCTACCACATGACTCTTAATCAATTTCCTTCCTCTGCACTCCAGCCACACAGGTGGGCTTTTAGTTAAACATCTCACACCTCACGACCTTCACACTTGCTGGTTCCTCTGTCTGAAACAAACTAACCACCTCCTACCTCCTTTAACTTGGTTAACTCCACTCCATCTAATATAGCTTTATAAAACATTGCTTATCCTTAAAAGACAGATATTATTTTTCTCATGTTGCACATAAGAAAAGTGAGGTTCAGAGAGGTTAGGGTATTTGTCCCAGGCCACATAACTATTAAGTAGGAGAGCATAATTGCCTAATTACAGAGCTATGCTAATTTCGTTATGGGCAAGTTACTTACTTACTCTGTGCCTCAGTTTCTTCATCAATAAAATGAGAACAATAATAATATTTAGCTCACAAAGTCATTATAAGAATTAAATGAGACAATATGTAGAAAACAAAGCAGTATCCATTATATAAGTAGTATATAAGTATATTTTCTATGGTGGCGGTGGTGATGGTGATTATTATTATTATTATTATTACACATTATGTTTTAAAGCCCCAAGAGCAAAATCTACCTTTTCCTTTTGAACCTTATAGCAGAACACCTGCTGTTTTTGTTTTTTGTCTTTTATAAATTCCTATGCCCCCTTCCAGGCTCCTATCTCCATCCTCCCTTCTGTCATACTTCCATGTTTCAGCCTAAGAACTCTATTCACAGGAAGTTTTAAGCCCATAATAAAAAGTTTTACTTAGGTCCTACAAATGACTGAGCCTGTATGGAAAATGATTAGCATATCACCTATTTTCCAAACTTTCATGTTCCTGATCCACTAGCTCTCCTCTCTAACACAGCTTCACAGCCTCACCCCCAATACAGTCCTAATCTACTTGACAAAGAGATACCTTCAGTCACTCACCAGTCACCATCAGCAAGGTTAACAGGATGCACTTCATGTTGATGCCTGAATCCTGTCCCGAGGATAAGGATGTAGTGGAAACTAACAGGCACAAAGCAGGAATAGAACTTATATCCTGCCTGAGGATTCTGAACAGCAGGAGAAAGTGCAGGTGGGAGAACTGAGGATGAGGATTCTACAAAAGTCTGTCATCTAGAGGTCTCTCCTTCCAGTCTTGATCCTTAGTGTAAAAAAGAATTCATCAGTCACACCTGCCCACTCTCTCCTGTCAGTAGGCATGGAAATCTTCTCAGTCTAACTGAAATCTGCACTGTGGGAAGATGAGCTCCAGGGATCTGAGCTTTATCTACCTCATCTAGGGAACAGAATTCCAAAGTAGGAGTCAAATGAACCTTCCGTGGAGTTAAAATTCATCTCAAGTTCCTTCCTTAGCCTCTCAGTTCTTTTCACTAGTTCCTTCCCCACAATGTGCAACTAGCACCCCTCCCTCTACCTGTCCCATTGACCACTCTCCTTTCTGGACTACTCTGATGAAGCAGAGCTCTGTCTCCACCCCTCTGTGTGACACTGACTCCCCTCCCCTTTATGTGTGTCATACTCAGCCCACCCCTCCTCAGAACTGCTTCACTTGAACAGGTCATATCTCACAACCACAGACACCACTTGAATAAAAGTTCCCAACCAATACCAATACCAGTGGCTCTTGTCAGAGCTCTAAATCTGTGCTTACTATACTGCCCTCTTGGACATGGCTTGCTCTCTCTCTCTTTTCTTCTCTGTAGCTGCCTTTTGCAAATTGATTTTTGGTGGCAAAGCATAACAACAATATTACCTAAACAGAAAATCAGTTAGATGGCAGAATGAAACAATAATAGATTTAGAGTCCCTATAAACCTCAGATATTCTGTGGAATGAGGCTGGGGACAGATATGTCTCCATATGTACACGGAATCTATAATAACACTAATAGATAAAGAACTTAATTAAAAAAATTGACAACCATATGAGGAAATGTTGACTATCATACACACACACACACTCATCCATCCATCCATAGGATTCTAAAGTTATTTTTTCAAAGAGAAGCTTTAAGAACAATGTCCATATCAGATATCAGTATCCTAAAACAAATAGAGAAAAAATAAATGAGATTGGCAAAGTAAAGGAAGCATTTAAAGGCTAAAGTAATATAAAAAGTTAGTATTGAAACAAGAAAGCCCACACTTGAAAGTAGTTTGGTAGGTCTGGAAAAAAGCGTGTGGGGTGGGTGGGTAGGAGAGGGGTGGCAAAGAGGGTATGAGAAGAGAGGGTGACAAAGCCAAGATGAGATGAGGATCAAGGGAGGTCCGTAAACCACGCCAGGGGTTTATCCTATAAACAGTAGAGAACTGCTGAAGAGCTTTAAGAAGGAGAATAATACGGTCTCATTTTTTTTAGGAAAAAAAACAATCCTAGGTAAAAGACAGAATGTCAAGTTGAACAACAGTAGATGAACTAATGTTCAAGCAAGACAAGATTATGGCCTGGATTAGGATGACAGCAGTAAGAATGGAAAGACATGGATGGATTTTAGAGATTTCTGGAAGTAGGATAAACTTTGGGATTGAGTGGGGAGAAAAAGAGAGAAATCAAACAAGTGGAAGGTAGAGTTACTTCCTAAAATAAGGAAAACAGGCAGAAGAATGAATGTGAAAGGCTGGAGCAGTTTAATTTCGACATGAGAAATTTCAGGGGCCTAGAGGAGATACAAACAGTGGTTTCTAAGAGGGAGTTGTATATGGGGGACTGGAGGTCTGGCTAGAGACACCAGTTTGAAACTCACAGACAGGTAGTAGTGCCTAGTGCCAACCTCCTCCAGAAAATCTGTTGCTTTAGAGACCTTTTCCTAGGTAGCAACCTTGCTTTTCTGCTCTTAGCCCTCACACTCCCAAACCAGTCCTCAAACTCCCTTCCTGGCCCATAATCTCTCCAAAAGATGTAGGAAAAACAACCTCAGAGTAAAGTATATCTCTTTCTCAAATTTTTGACTGTTTTAGCTTATCCCAACCCCCACTATAGAAAACTCTCCACAACTCCATCCTGTCTTTGAACCTATATATTTGAACGTGGTATATTTCATAAACCAGCTCTACTCCCCAGTGTACCCGTGCTCATTGTGAGGTACTAGAAAGTATGTGCCATGTCTGTTCTTCACTTCACACTTGAGGAAATTTGTGTGTGAGAATGCGTAGTTTTCCAAGATCCATGAGTGCTAGTTGATTAGCTGAAACCTGCAGGATGTGGTTGAAAAGCTGTGTGTGTCTAGACCTAGATTCTACTTCTAGTCTTTCTAATCATGTGCAATTTTGAGAAAATCACTTAAATTCTGTTTCAATTCTGTCACCTACAGATCAGGAAAAAAAAAAATGATACCAGCCTGTCTCCTCTTTCCAGCGTTGTTGTGACATTGGAATGAGATTATGGGATTAAGAAAATTTAAAGGGTTAGAGTGACACAAAGTGTAATTAATTTTACATCTCAAACTAACCTGTTAAAAAATTACCACTAACAATGTCTGTAAGGAACTTAGTGCCTGGGATTCAGTAAATGCTCAATGAATGTTAGCTATTAATGTTGTGAGGGAACAGAATTTGTTATCCCAAAATGTGTCTCTTTGGCTTAATTATTCTTAAGAACAAAAGACTCAAGAAGAAACTTTGACCTCCCCCATAACTACCTAAATGAATATAAGATAGAAGGCCTGTTTTAGGAAGGAGCTAATACCATAAGATAACTATAGTATAATATGAACCAGGTTTGGTAGAAAGACAGAACCCTAGCAAGGCCCATTTGATCCAAGTCCTCTCCATCTCTTGCTGCCTTTGCAAGGCATGCAAACATTTGTTTAACAAACATTTGCTTTTCTATCTCCATGTGAATTGCCTTCTCCGCTTTGAAGACCCAAACCACTACCCCCAATATCCTCCTTTGTCTTTAGCTGCAGATGATGTTTAAGGTGGTGGCTTCAGCCACTTTGGTGAGTTACTCAGTTTTCCTGGGTTTCTCTCATGTGTAAACGTTATTAAATTTGTTTCATTTTCTCCTGTTATTCTGCCTCATGTCAATTTAATTCTTAGACAAGCCAGAACCAAGATTGTAGAGGAATATTTCTTCCTCTCCTATAGTGTTAACTGCTCTTTTTCTTGTTAGCATGTGCTCACAATTATCCAAGGATGACCAACCATGGCAGTCTATTATTGGCTGAGAAATCTTTTCATTAGGTAAAAAGCACTTAGAAGTCCTGCCCTCTGAATTGTCACCAACATACAGCAGATCCTAGATCTAAGGTAATCTAGAGTGTAAATCTCTCCCCAACTGTCAAAATAACTGTTATATGAATGTTTTTTATTTCCACATTTCCTCAGCTCAAAGCTGTTGATCAGGACAACGAGACTAAGTTGGTGATGATGACTGAGTGATGAAATAGTGATCACAGAGAAAGACGAAGCTAGTGTAATAAAGATGGGAGGGGCTGACAGAAAGTATATAGTAGGGGGTTCAGAGCAAACCTGGGGACACTGTCTTCCTGAGCTAAGGTGGAGAATCCTGTGCCCCACAGCCCTGGCCTCAGAAACTCCATGCGGAAGATAAGTCCTGAGCCTAGAGCTCCCTTTCGCACAAAGAGCTGAACTACTTTTAGGTAGATGGGCTTTTAGAGACAGCAGATAGAGGTACCTGGATCCAGAAGTCTAAGAAACTAGGTTTCTTCTTCCTTTCTTGAAAGATCCCACTAGATGCAGTCCCCCACCTTCCCCGGAGCAGAAGAGCCCCCATCTGTCTATCCGGAACCTTCTTTCTTCCCCTCGTTTATGCCCAGAGCTGCATTCCAATCCCATTGCATGCCTCCATACCTAACCATATCCACTGATTCTTCCAGGTGTTCCTGAGAAGACTGAGCTGCGAGTTCCATACTCTGCTGATCATCTTCTACATCTCACAGGAAAAGATCTGGACTGCTATGAAATTTATCTCCTATTTGAGTGTCACTGTTGGTATGTATCCACGACCTTCTACTCTGCCCTAAAAGGCATAAGTTAATGTAGGATGGTGTAAGGCAGAGGCGGGATGTGTGGAGGGTGCAAAAGAAGAGTCGAGAAAAACAGTCAGGAGCAGTATTGGGAGTCTCCACTCTTAGACGCCATCCAAAGGTCTTCAGGAAAGGCTGAGCCCACCCTTCCAGTGCTAAGCTATGGGGTGGGTTATGGTGCGCACCTGCCTTGGAGAATGCTCAACAGCGAGTTATTCCAGAATGGGGCCTCATCACCCACTGGGCAAGTCCCTGTAGTCACAAGGACAGAGAATTCATTTTGACATCTGACATACTTCCATTTTCAAAAGCTTAGAAACTCAGAATTCAGGGAATGGAAAAGGTGGGAACAAAAGATCAGATGCAAAGGCCCTACCTCCTGTACTCCCTGACTTCCATGAAGTTCTTCTGAAGGCAAAACTTGCCGCTGAGGCATTTCCCACCACTCCCTGACTGCCTAGGTTGCATCATAAATTAGCTATATGAGCTTGGACAAGTTAATTAATTCATCTATGCTTCAGTTTCTACAGTAAAAATGGTGATATTACTATCTACAATATAGAGTCATTGTGAAGATTAAATAAATCCATGTAAAGCACTTAACACAAGATCTCAGTGTCTCTTGTCCTTATTAACACTCCATCCTTTTTCCCTTGGGATTTCGAAGTATGTGATCACACAGAGAAGGGTGTGGTGGGGTACAAGCCTAGGCCTGGGGAGGATCAAAAGAAGTACTGAGGGCAGCTGAGACAAGATCAGTACTTCACTTCTGATACTAGAATCAGCCTTCCTCCCCTTTCTTCTCTAGGTTTTTTTTTTCAATAATTCATTTATAAAAACATTGCATGTTCATATTAGAAAATTTGGAAATATTAAAATGTAGAAAAAAATAAATATCACGCATGTTCCCACCTCTCAGTCAACACATGCTAACGCTTTGTCTGAATTTATTTGCAGGCTTTATTTTTTGCATTTAAATGGTTTATTTTTTGTTTGTTTACTTGTTTTTAGACAACTGGATTACTGGATTAAATGTACATTTTATTATTATTTTCAATTTATTCCTTTTTCTGTTTAATGTTCTTTATAAATACAATTTTAACATATATAGTGTTCCACTTGTTCATGTAATTTTTTATTTCAATGTCTAAAATTACTGTATGGGACATTTATGTTTCCAATGTTTAGCTACTATAAATAGTGCTAAAATCATCACACTTATTCATAATCTTTATCTACATCTGGTTATTTATTTAGAATGATTCTTGGGGTTAGAATTATTAGGTCACAGGTGATGAACCATTCACAATCCTTTACACCTATTTCTAAATTGCTTTTCAAGAAGATAGAATCAATTCACATTCCTACAAGCAGTGAATGAGAGTCTTTCTCACTGTACTTTCTTAGACTGAATATTATCAACATTAAACAAAAAAATGATTATTATAAATATTAGATAAAATGGTATGTCATTTTAATTTACATTTTTATTAGAAAAAAACGCCAAACATTTTCACATTTCCTGGCCAATGAATCATATCTTTAAAATTGTCCATATTCCTTTTCAATTAGGAAATTGTTGATCATTTTATTTGTTCTAAGAATGTCTTATATATTAAGAACATTAATTATTTTCTCAGGGATATTTTTCTCTGCTCCGTCATCTGCGCAGAAAGAAGACCATGCTCCCTATTTGGTATACCTCAAGTCTCACTTCAACCCCTGTGTGGGTGTCCTCATCAAAACCAACTGGGTGCTGGCCCCAGCTCACTGCTACTTACCGTGAGTATTGGGCATCCCCACCCTCTGAAATAGCTACTACTCATTCTATATCAGTGGTTCTCAAATCGGGCCAACTTTCTCTCCAGGGTACATCTGGCAAAGTCTGAAGATACTTTTGGTTGTCACAAAGTGGGAGAGGTGGGCTATGCTATTGGCACCTATCTAGCAGATAGAGGCCAGGGAAAGGATGCTGCTAGACATCCTACAGTACACAGGACCGTCCCCCACAACAAAGAATTATGCAATCCAAACTATCATCAGTGCCACTGTTGAGGAACCTTGCTCTATACACTATGCCTCCTCACTCTCCCATCAGTTTTTCCAAGTTTTTTACTAGCAATATGAATATGTTTTATCAGATAATGGACCAGCAGGTAACTGATGGTGCAATCAAATTGGAAACATGGAGGAGAATTTTTTAAAAGAACAAATGACAAAGGTATAGACAAGTTATAGGGAAAATACAAAAGATAGTTCAGTACCCCCAGGGTTAGTCTTAGAAAGGTGCAGTTACTACCCTTGGACCCACTGGGGCAAGGGGAGAAAATGGTAACAGGCGGAGCAGGAGGAGAGAGAGAGAGAGAAAGCGCTGTATGGTGAGACTGCCTGATATGAGTTGTAACCTTTGGTCAAGAAACACAGCCAATGGTTAAATCTGTGGCAAACCTGCAGGAAAGGAGCTAGGAGGATAAATGCTCCAACCTCACTCTTCTCCCTCCAGTTACTTTCCATTGCTTCCTACTGGCCAAAACCCAATCAGAAGCCAGAGGACAAGGGAGCCTATTGACTCCACATATATCACCTTTCAAAGGTGCAAAGCAGGATGAAGTAGGGTTGTGAGTGGATCTAATGAAGCAAACAGGAGATATCTAATACTCAGGTCATCCCATTCTCTTACCTCCACCATAATAAAAATGTCCAATTAGATAGGCTGGAGCTAGAGAGGAGGGAAAATAATATTTCTATGTCAGGCATAATTTTCCTCTCCACTACATTAAGGACACTACATGAAAACATAGTGGTTAAAGGCTGCACCACTTACTGTGTGACCAAAGGTGAATTACTCTTATGTGCCTCCATTACTTCATCTGTAAAATGGGGATTAAAAATAGAATCCACCTCATAGATTTGTTATGAATGGTAAATGAGGTCATCCAGAATCCAAGTAAAGCACTTGGCACAGTACCTGGCACATTGTAACACTCAATATCAGCTTTGATGATGATGATGATGATGATGATGATGATGATGATGATGATGATGATAATGATGATAGTGATTACTTCCAACCTCCTCTCCCTCCAGAAATCTGAAAGTGATGCTGGGAAATTTCAAGATCAGAGTCAGAGATGGGACAGAGCAGACAATTAACCCTGTCCAGATTATCCGCTATTGGAACTATAGTCATAGCTCCCCCCAGGACGACCTCATGCTCATTAAGCTGGCTAAGCCTGCCACCCTCAACACCAAAGTCCAGCTCCTTTCCCTCGCCACCAGCAACTCCAGGCCAGGCACCGTCTGTGTGATTTCAGGTTTGGACTGGAGCCACGACAACAGTGGTGAGTGCACCTCCCACAGCAAATCAGGGTCATCAGTTACCCCTGAAGAGGAGCACCCAGGTCTGCACAGCTGAGAAGAGAGGAGAGGAGAATGGGTGGAGACCAAAGAGAGATACTACATGAGCAGTCTGGCAAAAAGAGACCCACCCAGAAGCCCAAAGCTCCTCCTTTCCCAGGGTGTCTAATGCCCCACAGCCTCCTCAGAGCTTCAGCAGCTGGAGCCACCAGGCCATCTGACTCTGCACAGAAGCCACACTATTCCTGATTGTCAGAGGCACAAGTCATATGAAAGAGGCTGTGCTCTTCCCTCCCATACAGGCTCATTTTACACGTAGAGGACACCTCTGAGAATTTGAGTCAGGTCCCCTCTTATTCCTCCAAGACTGGACACAGAGCAGAAAGAAAACTCTGCTTTTTAAAGAGACACAAAAGCTATTTCAAAATCCTCGAGATTAACTCTCATAACCATGCACAAGATCATTTCTTTCCTTTTTCTCATTTTCTCTAGACACACACACAAAATACCAGTTGAAACAGAGGGTGGTGGTTGGAAGGGCTAAATAACAATGGTGAACAGGAGGTTTCTTCTATCCCTGTCTTCCCTCAGGCCGACACCCTGATTTAAGGCAGAACCTGGAGGCCCCTGTGATGTCCGATAAAGAGTGCCAGAAAACCGAACAAGGAAAAAGCCACAGGAACTCCTTGTGTGTTAAATTTGTGAAAGTGTTTAGCCGAATTTTTGGGGTAATCTTTTCTCTATATTCAGTTTTCATTTACTTGTATGTGTCTAGTTAACTATTTAATCATGATACTAAAAAATAAATTAGAAATCCCTCATCCTCTCATAATTTTTCGAGAATTTGATAAGTCTGCAGCAAAACCCCCATTGTTTCTTCAGTAATGGGCTCTCCTTACAGTTGTCTTTATTCATTAAAGGATATCATGCAGTACCTGTAGTTAACAACACTTGGTAGGTTCTTATTCTCATAGCTGCAAGTGAAAACGGGCATTGCTTAAAAAAAATAATTCAAACTTCACAAATTGAAACTGGCTTCACCAGTTCAAATAAATGAGGTTTGATTCATTTCACATGTGAGTTCTAGGGAGGTTTTTCTCTGACTTTCTCAAGATCACACGAGGCTAGTTAATGGCAAAGATAAATCAGTGACTCAAGCTTCCTGTCTCGTGATCCAGGGCTCTTTTCATGACCCAGCAGGCTACTTCTGGGCAGGGTTCAACCAAGCTGGGGACCAGAGGGCTCCGGTGAGAATATCTGACCATATCTCTTTCTATCTCCCTCTCTCTGCACGATCTCTGGTAGGAGGTGGCTGTCGCTACTGTCATCTGCAAAAACAAGCTCCAGGGAATCGAGGTCGGACACTTCATGGGAGGGGATGTCGGCATCTACACCAATGTTCACAAATACATACCCTGGATTGAGAGCGTCACTAAAGATAAATGAGACCCTACTACTCCCTCCGCATCCCACTGGCTCCACCATCGATTCTACGAGCCATTACTTTCCCCAAACTCAAAGTAAAACGTCCAAATAGAAATATCTGGATACATCACACCAGTAGCCTATGTTTCCTTGTTGTGTCTCTGCCTATATCCCATAACGATGAGAAGAACCAAGAACAAAACATGAAGTGAACACTTACTACACTGTACTTGGTTACATTCATTATTTCATTTAACGCTCATAACAAACTTTTCAGGTTATCTTTTATCCCCACGTTACAATGAGAAAAGTGAGACTAAAAGAGGTTACTTAACATTATATATAGCTGGTAGATATCAGAGTCTGGAATGGAACCCCAAAATGTCAGATTCTCAATCCCATGCTCTTAGCCTCACAATTATAGGGGAGTCCATGGCATCACAACAGATGTTGGCTTCTATTTTCCTGATACCTTTCTTATCATTCAAAGGGCCTGAAACCCTCTCTTGTGGCTAAGACCCTGGGTACTGGAATAAGCTCTCCTAAGAATGGTCATGCTTCATCTCACTGCTGGGAGAGAACTAGTGGATAGATAGGAAGTGAAAAACAGAACTTCAGGACAGGGAGTCCTGTCCTGAAGTTGGAAGTTTGGAATCAAATCCAAAGGGAGGTCTGGCAGCTCCAGAGTATGGTGAAAGTCACCTAGACCCAAGGAGAGTATAATCTCAGGGCAGTAGCAGAGCTCAGAGGCAGAGAGGGCTGAGAGGAGGCGACGGAAGGGCAAAAATTGGGCTTAGCCACAGACTATAGAATTAACAAGGTCGAGAAAGCAGATACCAGGCCTCTGGTTGAGATCTTGGTAAAACACCTCTCCAGATGTCCCGAATCTGGAAGTGAGAGAGGAATTCTGGATATCCAAGAGATGGGGGCATATAGGACAAGGATGGGTAAAGCAATCTCTGAGTAGATGATTCAGGAAACAACCGCACACTATCAATATTTTCTATTCCCAAGGTTTGAAATACAATCTATACTTTAATGATTTCTGTGTTATGCAGAATAATGGCCCCCAAAAAATGCCCACACCCTAATCCCCAGAACCCATGAATATGTTGCTTTACATGGAAAATTCAACTTTGTAGATGTGATTATGTTTATGGACCTTAAAATGGAGAGATTACCCTGGATTATCTGGGTGGGACCAATGTAATCACATGGGCCCTTAAAAGTAGAAGAGGAAGGCAGAATATTTGGCCAGAGAGATGCTACAACAAAAGAAGAGGCAGCAGAGATTCAAAGCATGAAAAGGAACTGAGCCAGCATTGCAGGCTTCGAAGATGGAAGAAGAAGGCTACTAGGCAAGGAATGTGAGCAGACTCCAGAAACTGGGAATGATCATCAGCTACCAACTAGCAAGGAAATGAGGACTTTAGTCCTACAATGCCAAAGAATTGAATCCTTCCAACCACCAAAATGAGCAAGGAAATTGATTCTCCCCAAAAATGAATGCAACCTGGACGACATCTTGATTTTAGCCCAGTGAAATCTATCAGACTTCTGACCTACAGTACTGTAAGATAATAAATTTGTGTTGATTTGAGGTGTTTGTGGTAATTTGTTACAGTAGCCATAGAAAACTAATACAACTTTTAAATCCATATCCCCTAAAAGAACTGCTTTTTATAATGGGATGTAAAACCTTTAATGGTTCCCAATTGCCCTGAGAATAAATTCTAAACTCATTAGAATGGCATCCAAGCCTCCTTCAGACGTCCGAGCCACCCCACCCCACTCCACAAATATTTCTAAATACAGTCATGTGTCACTTAACCATGGGGATATGTTGTGAGAAACGCGTCATTAGGCAATTCTGTTGTTGTGCGAATATCACAGAGTGTACCGAAGGGCAATAAAATTTGCCGCCCCAAAATGTGTCTCTTTAACATGAGGATTATTTTAGGCTGATTATTTTTAAGAAACAAAAGACTCAGTTTTTCTTGTCACCTCCCCCTTAACTGTCTAAAAGAATTCAGATTAACAAACCGTCTCAGGAAGCAAGCTATCACCTTAGCATAACATGAACGAGGTAGTAGACAGGGAGGAACCTAGGAAAGCCTGTTTGTTGGTCTTCCCTCTGTGTTCTGTTTCTATGTGGCCAAACTAACACTTGTTTTCTGAACGTTTACTCCTTTTCACCTACCTGTGAATTGCCTTCTTTCCCTTTGAAGTATCTGACTCGCCCCACCTCCAACATCTTTTGTCTTTAGCTGATGATGGAATTTAAGGTGAGGGCTTTGGACACTTTGGGAGTTACTTGGTTTTCCTAGGTTTCTCCCATGTATACATGTTATTAAACTTTTGTTTGTTTTTCTTCTGTTAATGTGTCTCATGTCAATTTAATTCTTAGACCAGTTAGAAGAACCTAGAAAGGTAGAGGAAAATTTCTTCCTCCTCTACAGTCCTTACACAAATGTAGATGGCACAGCCTACTACACACCTAGGCTACACGCGACTAATCTTATGGGATAACTGTTGTATACGCAGTCCATCATTGACCGAAACCTCATTATGTGGCATATGATTGTACATCTGCTGCACTTGGCACCGCTTCCTGACCCTATGAAATGCAAATCTGTGTAAAAAGAATGTCAGAGGAAAACGTAAAGAAAAGCCCATTGCCTTCTCTCCTTTTAAGTTGGCAACCTGATCAAGACCCAAACTTAACAAAGTTAGATCCATTTAAAAAAAAAATTCTTTGAGGGACCAGCCGGGTGGCATAGTGGTTGAGTTCACACACTCTGCTTCAGCGGCCCAGGGTTCGTGGGTTCGGATCCTGGGGTCACACTGACACACCACTTGTCAAGCCACGCTGTGGCTGCGTCCCATATAAAGTAGAGGAGGATGGGCACAGATGTTAGCCCAGGGCCAATCTTCCTCAGCAAAAAGAGGAGGACTGGCAATGGATGTTAGCTCAGGGCTAATCTTCCTCAAAAAAAAAAAAATTCCTTGAGCTAAAGTCAAGTCTTCAAGTGTTGAATGCAAAGGCCACAATATCCCAGGCAAAGTACTTCCTCTTCTCCCATTGCCTATGACTTAGGCAAAGACAAATCGTATCAATCACTATCCAATCAACTCCTCTATGTTAGTTTTTTCCAACTTTTTCAACCCCATTAATTAGAGTGCCACTCTCCAGACACAGCAACCAACAGCATGAGTTCTGGGGCTGAATCATCAAGACTATAGTTCATCTGGCTGTGAGTGCCACCTGCCTGTGTCCAGCTGCATCTCATGGATCGCTTTCCCTCTGCTCCTCTCTGCATTTCTGGTTTCTACATCCAAGGTCGTACTGTGTTCTCTCCTTGAGAGAAGTGTCAGCTGATCTTCATTAATGTTATTTCACTGATCTTGATCCCCAACACCCCCAAAATGGGTTTTAGATTGTATTCTGCCTTGGAGAGAGAGCAATTTTACTCCAAAATAAGACTATGCTCTTAAACGGGGCCCAGTGAGGGTGCCCAATTCTCCTTTTTTGGCTTAGCTCTCCTCATCTCACTATGGAGACCCTCAGGGCCATGCCCTCACCTAGAACCGGGAAGGATATACTGGAGCCTGAGAGTGTCATAACAAAATCTGCCATGTTCATTTGCATAAACAATAAAAATAATAGAGGAAGATAAGCTACTATTTTTTGAACATCTACTATATAGCAGGCACTGTGTTAGACATTTTGACATGCATTATTTGCATGTCACTCTTTTAAGGGAGTTATATTTCCCCACTTACTTGAGGTTCCTGAAAAAAAGATATTTAGTAACTTGTCCAAGACCATAGAGTTAATAAAAGGAAGAGCTGGGACACAAACCTTGATCCAACTGACTCCAAAGCCTGTGACACTTCCTTTATGTTTTTCCATAACTACATTTCTAAATACAGATGTTTCCTAGATACTTACATTCGCTTCTTTCCTCGGGTGAGGTTAAAAGCCCCTATTTAGATAATATAAGAAGTTTCATGGTTTCCCATATGCTCTTTGATTTTAGTCCTAGTGAAAAATTCTTTGAGGTCTGTATATAGTGAGTCTTCAGGATTCCTATTTAAATTTAAGGTTTCCCTGAAAAACCACTCCATAATATTCCAGTTCTGTATTCCAGAAAGTGATAGATTTAAGCCCAACATAGATATAACTAGAATGACTGATAATGATATCAATAGGTGATTGGCAATATCATTTCAACTTATATATTTTGGCAAATAGCTTTGAATGAGGAACCAAAGCCAAAACAGCATTTTAAAATCAAATAGTCATATTTTGGATTAAGAAATTTACTCTCCTTTTACAAAGATTTTCATGTTTGCTAATGGCATGAACTTTACCCATGATGAATAACAGCAGAGATAAATTTAAGCAATCTACAGATAAATGCCTGGAACATAAAGGTGAGGCAAAGAACAATTTGTAGAACTATTAGCACATCAGTTTGGATTTCTAGAAACAATATATTTTGGTCCTAATCAACGGAAATAGATTTTTAACCTGCTTCATTTTAGCAACTAATGTTTCTGAAATAGATTTGGATATAATTTATTCATCTTCAGAGTAAAGAAATTTCTGTCATTTTTACATCTCAACAGAAAATTATTGCTGAGTGAAAATATTTTCAACTCAGAAGGAATGTCTGTCAACCATGTGTCTTAATTACCTCATGCACATAAATTTTTGTGTAAGAATTCAGCTTGTAGACTGATCATTAATTCTGATATGGATTTTTTAAATAGTTATTCTAAAATCTAACAATAAATTTCAGAAATAATCATAAAAGCTTTAAGATTTTTAGATGAGTATCCACCATGCTCCTCCATATTAGAATATTTTAGTGTGTGTGGATATTAAATAAAAAGGAAAACTGTACCTATCCATCATCTTCTGACTTACACACATCCTAATCAGTGCAACATCACGTTCTTGGCTAAGATGAATGCCCTGAGAAAGAATATGCGGCCAAAAGAGAAGAGGTTTTGAAAAACCACTTAAAAATCTGTGTTAGTAAACTTTTAAAGGTTTCTAAAGGTATTGGTTTAAAAATACTTAATGTCAAATAGACAATAATCTTGGGGATGGGGTATAGTTTAGGTGGATTAGCCCAAGTTTTATCAGAATTTGTATTCATCTGACCCAGTGTCACTAAGGGAAGATTTGAATAGAAAGTACCAGTTCACGCACACACAACTGAATTAAGTGATCGATTAGATTGAGTGGAGAAGTTTGAAGATAGTTTCTTTCAAAAAATAAAAGAAAGGCACTATAAATAAAGAGGCAACTAGGGAGAAAAAATTTTTCTCTATTTTGAAAACAGAAATCACGCAGTTTCACATAGCTCCCCATTTCCCCCTATAGCCACATAAACGTTCTCTTTATTGCTTCTTTTGTAGTAGAGAGAATTCAAGAACCCTAAATACCCAGAAAACATCAGAAAAGAAAAATCTAGAATACGTTTTCAGTTTTTTGTTTGTTTATTTTTTTAGGGAAAAATAGTATTGAATGCTTAAAATACAGTATTGTTGCTTAATGCTTTGGAAACACTTCATAATTTTTAATAGAACATTTTTTGAAAATGTGGCTGGTTTATTAAGTTTTTAAAATAAATTATGCACTATTAAAGTAGAATTTATAGTTAATATTTGACAAAAAGATTATTCAGATACAATTGACCCAAATGGTATCTAAACAACAGAAGAAAAGAGGAACAATGTCTAGGAGGGGAAAAAATTCAGAGAATATGGAATCCAAATGTCCACACGTCTCACTCTTAATGAATGGACAGGATAGACTCAAGTGGCTAAGAAGACCATCTTCATTGTCCTTCCACACTCTTCCATAGCGAACAAAGCCAATGGAGAGCTAAGAATAGGATGTCCATTCTCGAAGTATTAAAGACAAAAGACATATGTTAATTGGCAAGTTCCCAGTGAGAGAAGTGAAGAAAATAATCTTTTTTTTTTTCCCCGGGGGTACATCATTATACTTCTATTTCTGCATAGATTACATCATGTTCTCATGTTCACCACCCAAATACTAATTACAATCCATCACAACACACATGTGCCCAATTATCCCTTTCCCCCTCCTCCCTCCCCCCTTCCCCTCTGGTAACCACCAATCCAATCTCTGTCTCTATGTGTTTGTTTGTTGTTATTATCTACTACTTAATGAGTGAGATCATACGGTATTTGACCTTCTGCCTCTGACTTATTTCACTTTGCATAATACCCTCAATGTCCATCCATGTTGTCACAAATGGTTGGATTTCATTGTTTCTTATGGCTGAGTAGTATTCCATTGTGTATATATACCACATCTTCTTTATCCATTCGTCCCTTGATGGGTACTTAGGTTGCTTCCAAGTCTTGGCTATTGTGAATAACGCTGCAATGAACACGGGGTGCATGTATCTTTACGCACTGGTGTTTTCAAGTTCTTTGGATAAATACCCAGCAGTGGAATAGCTGGATCATATGGTAGTTCTATCTTTAACTTTTTGAGGAATCTCCATACTGTTTTCCACAGCGGCTGCACCAGTTTGCACTCCCACCAGCAGTGTATGAGAGTTCCCTTCTCTCCACATCCTCTCCAACACTTGTTGTTTCCTGTCTTGTTAATTATAGCCATTCTGACGGGCGTGAGGTGATATATCTCATTGTCGTTTTGATTTGCATTTCTCTGATAATTAATGATATTAAACATCTTTTCATGTGCCTGTTGGCCATCTGTATATCTTGTTTGGAGAAATGTCTGTTCAGGTCTTTTGCTCATTTTTTAATTGGGTTGTTGGTTTTTTTGTTGTTGAGATGCATGAGTTCTTTACATATTTTGGAGATTAACCCCTTATCAGATGTATGGTTTGCAAATATCTTCTCCCAATTGTTAGGTTGTTTTTTCGTTTTGTTGATGGTTTCCTTTGCTGTGCAGAAGCTTTTTAGTTTGATGTAGTCTCATTTGTTTATTTTTTCTATTGTTTCTCTTGCCCGGTCAGACATGGCGCTTGAAAATATGTTGCTAAGACTGATGTCGAAGAGCGTACTGCCTATGTTTTCTTCTAGAAGTTTCATAGTTTCAGGTCTTACATTCAAGTCTCTAATCCATTTTGAGTTAATTCTTGTGTATGGTGTAAAGTAATGGTCTACTTTCACTTTTTTGCATGTGGCTGTCCAGTTCTCCCAACACCATTTGCTGAAGAGACTTTCTATGCTCCATTGTATGTTCTTGGCTCCTTTGTTGAGGATTAGCTGTCCATAGATGTGTGGGCTTATTTCTGGGCTTTCGATTCTATTCCATTGATCTGTGTGTCCGTTTTTGTGCCAGTAACATGCTGTTTTGGTTACTATAGCTTTGTAGTATATTTTGAAATCAGGGAGTGTGATACCTCCAGCTTTGTTCTTTTTTCTCAAGATTCCTTTAGCTATTCGGGGCCTTTTGTTATTCCATATAAATTTTAGGATTCTTTGTTCTATTTCTGTGAAAAATGTTGTTGGAACTTTGATAGGAATTGCATTGAATCTATAGATTGCTTTAGGAAGTATGGACATCTTAACTATGTTAATTCTTCCAATCCAAGAGCACAGAATATCTTTCCATTTCTTTGTGTCTTCTTCAATTTCTTTCAGCAATGTTTTATAGTTTTCAATGTACAGATCTTTCACCTCTTTGGTTAAGTTTATTCCTAGGTATTTTATTCTTTTTGTTGCAATTGTAAATGGGATTGTATTCTTAAGTTCTCTTTCTGCTACTTCATTGTTAGTGTATAGAAATGCAACTGATTTTTGTATATTGATTTTGTATCCTGCAACTTTACCATATTCGTTTATTACTTCAGAAGGTTTTTTGGTGGATTCTTTAGGGTTTTCTATATATAAAATCATGTCATCTGCAAATAGTGACAGTCTTATTTCTTCCTTTCCAATTTGGATCCCTTTTATTTCTTTTTCTTGCCTGATTGCTCTGGCTAGGACTTCCAATACTATGTTAAATAAGAGTGGTGAGAGTGGGCATCCTTGTCTGGTTCCTGTTCTTAGAGGGATAGCTTTCAGTTTTTCACCATTGAGGATGATATTAGCTGTGGGTTTGTCATATATGGCCTTTATTATGTTGAGGTACTTTCCTTCTATACCCATTTTATTCAGAGTTTTTATCATAAATGGATGCTGTATCTTGTCAAATGCTTTCTCTGCATCTATTGAAATGATCATGTGATTTTTATTCTTCATTTTATTAATGTGGTGTATCACGTTGATTGATTTGTGAATGTTGAACCATCCCTGTATACCTAGAATAAACCCTACTTGATCATGGTGGTATAATCTTAATGTATTGTTATATGCGATTTGCTAGTATTTTGTTGAGGATTTTTGCATCGATGTTCATCAGTATATTGGCCTGTAATTTTCTTTTTTGTGTTGTCCTTGTCTGGTTTTGGTATCAGGGTAATGTCGGCTTCATAGAACGAGTTAGGGAGCTTCCTCCCTTCCTCAATTTTTTGGAAGAGTTTGAGAAGGATAAGTATTAAGTCTTCTTTGAATGTTTGGTAGAATTCACCTGGGAAGCCGTCTGGTCCTGGACTTTTATTTTTGGGGAGGTTTTTGATTACAGTTTCTATCTCCTTACTGGTGATTGGTCTATTCAAATTCTCTACTTCTTCTTGATCCAGTTTTGGAAGGTTGTATGATTCTAAGAATTTATCCATTTCTTCCAGATTGTCGAATTGTTGGCATATAGCATTTCATAGTATTCTCTTATTATCTTTTGTATTTCTGAGGTGTCTGTTGTAATTTCTCCTCTTTCATTTCTGATTTTACTTATTTGAGCCTTCTCTCTTTTTTTCTTGGTGAGTCTAGCTAAAGGTTTGTCAATTTTGTTTATCTTTTCCAAGAACCAGCTCTTGGTTTTATTAATTTTTTCTATTTTTTTTTAGTCTCTATTTCATTTATTTCTGCTCTGATTTTTATTATTTCCCTTCTTCTACTGATTTTCAGCTTTATTTGTTCTTCTTTTTCCAGTTCCTTTAGGTGCATTTTTAGATTGTTTATTTGAGATTTTTCTTGTTTGTTGAGATAGGCCAATCTTCCCTCTTAGAACCACTTTTGCTGTATCCCATAAATTCTGGCATCTCGTATTTTCATTTTCATTTGTCTCCAAGTATTTTTTTATTTTCTCCCTTGATTTCTTTGTTGACCCAATCATTGTTCTGTAGCATTTTGTTTAATCTCCACATATTTGTGGCTTTTCTGATTTTCTTCCTATAGTTGATTTCTAGTTTTATACCATTGTGGTCAGAAAAGATGCTTGGTATTATTTCAATCTTCTTTAATTTATGTAGACTTGTTTTGTGACCTAATATGTAATCAATCCTGGAGAATGTTCCATGTGCATTTGAAAAGAATGTGTACTCTTCGGTTTTTGGATGGAATGTTCCGTGTATATCTACTAGGTCCATCTGTTCTCCTGTGTCATTTAAGGCCAATGTTTCCTTGTTGATCTTCTGTTTGGATGATCTATCTGTTGGTAAGTGGAGTGTTAAAGTCCCCTACTATTATTGTGTTACTATTTCTCTTTTCATGTCTGTTAATAATTGCTTTATATATGTTGGGTTCATAGATATTTACAAGTGTTATATACTCTTGTTGGATTGTTCCCTTGATCATTATGTAATGCCCTTCTTTGTCTCTTTTTACAGTTTTTGTTTTAAGGTCTATTTTGTCTGATATGAGTACCACTGCCCCAGCTTTCTTTTCATTGCCATTTGCATGGAGTATCTTTTTCCATCCCTTCACTTTCAGTTTGTGAGTGTCTTTAGGTCTGAAGTGTCTCTTGTAAGCAGCATATATATGGGTCTTGTTTTTTTATCCAATCAGCCACCCTATGCCTTTTAATTGGAGCCTTTAGTCCATTGATGTTTAAAGTAGGTATTGATAAGTATGTACTTACTGCCATTTTTTAAATTTTTTTTTCTCAGTGTTTTAGTAGTCCTTCTCTATTCCTTTCTTCTTCCCTTGCTGTCTTCCCTGTGGTTTGATGGCTTTCTTTAGTATTATGTTTGGGTTCCTTTCTCTTAGTTTTTTGTGTATTTATTATAGGTTTCTGGTTTCTGATTACCATGGGGTCCATATACAGAATTTATGGTCTCTTTAGTTTGACCTCTGTCTGAAAGCTCTACTCTTTAACTCCCCTCCTCCCACATTTTATGTTTTTGATATCATATCTAACCTCTTTTTTGTGCATTTGTATTCATTATCTTCTTATCATGGAAATAGATAATTTTTCCTATTTGTGGTCTTCTCTTTTCCCCTTAAATAAGTCCCTTTAGCATTTCTTGTAGTATTGGTTTCTTGGTGACAAACTCCTTTAATTTTTGCTTGTCTGGGAAACTTTTTATCTCTCCTTCCATTTTGAATGATAAACTTGCCACATAGAGCATTCTTGGCTGCAAGTTTTTTCCTTTTAGCACTTTAAATATATCGTGCCACTTTCTTCGAGCCTCTATGATTTCAGCTGAGAAGTCAGCTGATAGCCTTATGGGGTTGTTTAGCAGCATTCCTGGCCTCTACAATTAGATGCCAGTAGCATATCCTCCTCCTTCAGTCATGCAATCAAAAACATTTCTAGACATTGCCAAATGGCCCCCTGAGGGAAAAAACTGCCTCTGGTTGAGAAGCACAGCTCTAACGCTTTGAATCTGAGTGGGTCCTGTGACTGTTTTGATCAATAAAATACTGCAGAAGAGATTTCGTGCCAGTTCCGTGCGTAGCACTTATCTGGCCTGGCTGCTTCCACTTTTTCCCACTTTTGAAACACTGCCATTTAGGACCCAGCTAACATACGAGAAGCCCAAGCCCCATGGAGAAGTCAATGTAGGCTCTCCAATTGAGCTGTCAGCCAACAGCCAGCATCACCAGCCAGCCCGTGAGTGAGCCATCCGATCCAGTGGAGCTGACATCTGACTGCAATTGCCTGACAGTGTCTGAACAAAAACCACACAGTTTAGCTTAGTCAACTCACATACACATAAGAGATAATAATAAATTATTGTTTTAAGTCACTAAGTTTTGAGGTAATTATGCAGCACTGGAATAGAAAGGAATAAGAAGAATATCAGATTATAATATCACATATGTTATATATATGTTATAATATTAATATTGTTTAAAAAAACTGTAGGCAGAAAAGTCAGTAATGTTTATCTTGTAACCACAATACTAGTCATAAAATTTAAACTTGCCATTAAGTATTTACTCTGCAAGTAATAAAAAGAAAATACATATGCTTGAATTGAAAGGCAAAGTTTTATTGGTACCTATCTCTAAAAGACTTAGGATCATATTAATGAAAAATAAATCAATGAAACAGTTCCATTAACTCTGTTCCATAACAGCAAGTTCTTATAGCAAATGAAATAGTTCCATTAACTCTGTTGCATAACAGCAAGTTATTATAGCAAAAAGGAGAGAGCACAGGCTTTCAACTCATACAGGGGGTTAATTCCCAGTTACATCACTTTCTTATTTTATTCATCCCAACTGTGAAACATTGGACATAAGACGTAAGGATAGTTTTTATTACCTTTATAAATAATACTGCTCTGAAAATTCTAGCCAATACAATAGAATTGACAAGAAAAAATAAAGATGGAGGAAAAGCATGAAAATATGAAACATATTAATAATTTTGCATAAGATAGAATTGCCAACTCTCTTGATTGGAAACCCCAATAGATTTTACTGACTAAATAGATTTTACATACATACAGTGGAATATTATTCAGCTTTAAAAAAAAAAAGAAGGAGATCTTGCCATTTACGACAACTGGATGAATCCGGGGGACAGAAGGACAAATCAGCCAGTCACAGAAGGACAAATACTGCATGATCCCACTTATATGAGATATCTAAAATAGTCAAACTAATAGAAGCAGAGAATATAATAGCCATTGCTAGAGGCTGGGAGTGGGCGGAATTGGGAGTTGTTGTTCAACGGATATAAAGTTTCAGTGATGCTAGATGAATAAGTTCTAGAGATCTGCTGTACGACAAAGTGCTTACAGTTAACAATATGGTACGGTGCACTTCAAAATTTATTAAGAGGGTAGATCTTATGTTAACTGTTCTTACCACCAATAAAAAAAAAAAGCAAAAATAAAAAGATACAAGAAGACTTTGAGAGGTGTTGATATGTCTATTACCTTGATCATGGTGATGATATCACAGGTGTCTGCATATGTCCAACCTCCTCAAATTGTACAGTATGTATAGTTCTTTGTATATTAATTTGTTATGGACTAATGTTTCTATCCTCCCAAAATTCATATGTTGAAATCCTAACCTCCAATTACAGTGTAAGTGCCTGACAACTAGCTTTTTTTATTGTAATGTAAATACCTGACATTAAGCTTTTGATTGCTGAGGCATCCACCTTAAACAAACATATTACCAGCTACACAACTCGATAAAGAGCCAGGCCACCCCACCCATGAAGTTCCCTTTTTAGAAAGCCCTGAGTGACCTAGATAACTGGCCGCTTGAGTGACCCTGCTTTTCCCTCTGTGAGCTTTAATTCCCACTCTCACGTTTTAAATTTGCCAACAAACCCCCAAAACCCTAGGCACCACCCGTGGCCCTAAAAAAGGCAGGACCACAAGTCTGAGCTCTCTGTCTCTGTCTCTACCCAAGACCTCACTGTGTGGCCTTTGGGCATACCCTCCAGAACCTGTGAGTAATAAAGCTTGTTTTTTCCAAGTTCGCTGATGGTTGCTGCTGAGGTATATATTGCAATTATAATAAGAACCACAAGGGCCAGTCCAATCACAACATTGGCTCTGGTCAGGGGAAATGTCTCTGAGGGCTGCCACAAGTAGTATGGGCCCCAGTGAGTGCCCCCAGACACTCTAGCTGACAGCATCACTATCAATAGGCTGAAACCAACACACAACACCAATGTAATGGTATTAGGATGTCGGGCATTTGGGAGAACAATAGGTCATGAGGGTGAAGCCCTCCTGAATGAGCTTAGTGACCTTATAAAAGAGATCTTGAAGAGCCCTCTAGCCTTCTTTCTGCCATGTGAGGAGATAAGGAGAAAATGGCCATCTGAGAACCAAGAAATGGGCTCTCACCAGACACCAGATATTGGCCATCCCAGCCTCCAGAACTGTGAGAAATGTTTGTTTTTTAAGCCACCCAGTCAATGGTAATTTGTTATAGCAGCCCAAATTGACTCATTAAAGAGTCTCAATAAAGCTGTTTAAAAATAAGAAAATATAAAGGAAAATATTTTAATGACAACATTAACCAAAACTATAAACACATATAAATTGTGCTCTGCCTCTCTGAAGAAAAGCACAAAATATTCTTGAAAGGAATAAAAGAAGACTTAAATCATTTCCTTTTATAACCCATTTGAAAGAAATACCATGTTCTTGGATAGGAAAGTTTAATATCATAACAAAAACTTAGTAATGAAGAATAATGAGTAATGGGGTGGCTTGCCTTGTCCTACCAAATAATAAAACATATTTTACAGCTTGATAATTAAAACAGTATGTCACAAGTATGTCTTTCAAGGCAGAACATATGTGGCATTTTAAGGAAAGAATTTGAACTTATATCTCTACATGCCATTTTGGGATCATTACTATAAGAAATATTAAACTAACAAGAAGTCAGAAGTTTAGGTAGTTTGGCTAACATACCCGTATCTCATTCTGTGGACTTTTCTGATTGGGAATGGAATCTGTTCTCTTGGTTTAATTTAAGCTTGCTTTGCTCCAGGCTTTGAAGTGGATTACAAACTGTGCTGTATTCAAATGCGTGGTAGCTAATCTTACATGCTGCCATGCATGTGCTATTTCATCAAATGATCCAACAAACAATTGTTCAGTAAAAGCAACAAGAAAGAGTAACTCTTGTTTAAATCAAAATGACAACAATATAATAAAGACAACTCAAACAGCAGTGTAGATTTGAATTGATCACCCATCAAAATCACCAGTCCTGTAGCCTCAGCCTGAGGATGACCAGAAGGAATTCTGAGAAATGAAAACCCAACTCACAATCCTGTCAGAAAATTCTCAATTCTGTAAAACAAACAAGAACAAACCACAACCTACTCCAAAAAGAGAAGACCACAAAAGTTTCATGTTTGTGCTCCCAAGCCAATTATAAAAGTGACTATCATGTCTGTGCTCCTAAACCAATTATAAAAGTGACTGTCACCTTGCAATTTAACCCAATCGCTACTCACAGCCCATTTTCAAAAGCTCACCCAGAAAAGCTCACCCATATAATCCTAAAATCTAGCCCTTAAAAAATCTTCCGTAACTTCCCTTCTGTGGACATTGCTGAAGTTCTGTTCTTAACAAAGTGTTCTGTTGCTGGAAAGATTATTAATAAATGACTTTGCTTTTGACATAGGCTTTCCTGATGATTTTTGTGTGGATTTTAATAGCTTCCATCTAAAGCCAAGCCTCCAACCTATTCACTAGATCTCATTCCTCTCTTTTATTTAAGAGAATCACTGAAGCGATTTTCTCTCTCTCTCTCTCTCTCCAGGATCATTCCCATCAACATACAACCATGCTGTTATTTCTCCCATTAAAAAAAAAAACACAGTAGATCTTATGTCCCCTGCCCTATGCTGCTATTTCTCTCCTGTAGTTTACAGCAAAACTCCTTGAAAAGCTCGTCTATTCTCACTTTCTCTAATTCTTCTCCATCCCAGTCTCTGGGATGGAGAAATCTGGCTTTTGTAAAGCTTACCCTCTAAACTCCTCTTTCTAAAGTCACCAATGACCTGTATATTTCTAAATCCAAGGTTGATTCTCAGCTCTCATTTTACTTGACATTATCGGCATCATTTGACAAAGTTAGTCATTCCCTCTTCCTGGAAACTGTTTCTTTAGTTAGCCTCCAGGACATTATGGTCTTTTTTTCCACCTCACTGGCTATGTGTTTTGTTGTTTTGTGTGTGTGTGAGGGAGATCAGCCCTGAGCTAACATCCATGCCAAATCTCCTCTTTTTGCTGAGGAAGATTGGCCCTGGGCTAACATTCCCGCCCATCTTCCTCCAGTTTATATGAGACGCCGCCACAGCATGGCCTGACAAGTGGTGTATCGCAGCACGGCCTGACACGTGGTGTATCGGTGCGCGCCCGGGATCGGAACCCAGGCCGCCAGCAGTGGAGCGCGCACACTTAACCACTACGTCAGGGGGCCAGCCCCGCCTCACTGGCTATTGCTTTTCAGTTTTCTTTACTAAGTCTACCACATCTCTCTAATCTCTTAACATCAGAGTTCCCCAAGTGTTAGTCTGGGACTTCTTTTATTTACATACATCCACTTCTTTAGTGATCTACACCAGTTTTAGGATTTTAAATACCATATATAATCTAACAACTCCCAAATGTATATCTCCAGTTTGCACTTTTCCCTTGATTTCCGGTCTTATATATTCAACTGTCTACTCATCATGTCCACTTTGATATCTAATATATATCTCAAAATTAACATGTCCAAAACTGAAGTCCAAGTCTTACCCCCAGATCAACCTGCTTCACTCACAGTCTTCCTCACATAAGCTGATGACAAACTGATGACCCTGCAATTTACTCAGGCCAAACATTTTGGAGTCATTTTTGATTCCTCTCTTCTCTAATATCCAATGTATAGGTAAACACTGCCTGTTCTACCTTCAAAACATTTTGACAATCTTACCACCTCTCCCTGCCTCCATGCTATCACTCTGGTAAGTCTGGATTATTGCGGTATCCTCCTAACTCATCTCCCTTCTTCTACCTTTGCCTTATTAATTTTGATCTATTCTCAGTACAACCACCAAAGTGATCTTTAAAATCTAAGTCAAGTTTTGTCACTTGCCTCTGTTAAAAACCCTCCAAAGGCTCCCTATCTCACTCAGAATAAAAGATAAAGTCTGGCAATGGTCTATAAGGCCCTGAAAACCATGGGCCTCACTGCCTCTTTGACCTCATCTCCCACTACACCCTCTACTCCAGCCACGCCGGCCTCCTTGCTCTTGCTTGAACACACTAGACACGTGCTTGCCTCACAACTTTTGCACTTTCCCCAGATACCTGCATAGCCATTTCTCTCACTTCCTAAAATCTTTGTTTAAATATTATTTTCTCAGTGAAGTCTTATCTGACTGGCCTATTTAAAATTAGGACCCCTATCTCTGATGGAAGTGCAGATTCATCTTCTATGAAAATTTGGCAATGTATATGAAAAACCTTAGAATTATGCATATTCTCTGACTTCTACTTTTAGAGTTTTATAAGGATGTCTGTTGTAGCACTGTAGAAAGCAAAAAACTGCACGGGGGCAGAGCAGGTAATAAAAATGTCCAGCCATAGAGTGTGGCTTATAAAAAAAAAAGCAGTACAATCATATACAATAATATATATAGTCATTTAAAAAGATCTTGTAGAAGAATATGTAATGACATGAAAATTATAAGTATAAAACTCACTTTATAAAATAGTATAGACATTATGGTTCCATTTTTGTGCCCATAGCTATTCATTCAACAATATAAACACTTAAGATACAGGAGGAAAACAAAAATACTTCTGTCCTCATGGCATATACATTCTAGTTTAGGGATATAGGTCGTTAAATAAATTTAAAAATATATTATGTCAGAAAAGTGCTATGGAAATAAAAATACAGTGGAATTGGGAATGCTGAGGTGTTGGGGTAATATTTAAATAGAAAACATACTGAGATTCATTTGACAAGGAAACCAAAACTTTAGCAGGTTCTAAGAATTCTCCTTGGGACTACCAGGAATGCAGAAAATGGAATTGAAAGGTGGTTTGGAGGTAGTGTCTGCTATCCCAGAGATATTATGATTAACATGGAAGAGTGAGAATGCCACCAGCAGGGATGGAGAATGTGTTCATGGCAAGGTGTAATAATAAAGTATGACAAAATGTGGCTCCTGAGTCTGAGTGTACCCAGAAGGTGAGATGAGGACAAAAAGGCAAAAAAACGGAAGAGGGCAAGGGATCTCTCCAGGGACATGCAGGACATGAATCTCAGAAGTAATGATTTGTATTGGCAAAGCTCCTGTGAGGATGCTGGGAAAACTGAAAGCCAGTGATACAAAGCTAAAGGCCTTGGAGTGAACGCTGCTGTCATCAGATGTTCCTCCAACTCTTTTTCCAGTCCCTCAGAAATATCCAGGGAGTGCTGAATTACAAGACCTTATTAAAGGAAAGAAAGCCTGAACTGTTGATCCCTATTTTTTAAGTCATCTTTTACCCTATATTCAATATAAGTTCATCTCAACATGATACTATGCTAATTAAATTGATTATACATCAGGAAAACTTCAATGAGATTAGTGCTCTACTCTTCGTAATCTTTGCTGTGCATCAGAATCAGCTGGGGAACTTTAAAAGACATAATGTTTGGGTCCTATCTCACAGAGTCTGATTTAATTGGTCTTGGGCGTGACCTGGACATTGAGATATTTTTTAATCTGCCAACGTGATTCTCATTTTCAACCAAAATTGAGAATCCGAAATTAACTTTCACCACGAAGCTTCTACTATCTAAAGCTTTCCCAGAGCTTTATAGAATATAAGAGGCTGTGAAAAATGGTCTTTTAAAACCTCATATTTACTAATTGTTTCATACTACCATATAGAAATACATTAACTTTTGTGCATTGACCTTATATCTAGCTACCTTTCTAAATTAACTTATTTCCTAATATTTTTTAGATTATTGGGATTTTCTATGTAGACAATCATATCCTCTTAAAATAATGACAATTTTATTTCTTCTTTTCCAATCTTATGTCTTTAATTTCTTTAATATGTCTTTAAGTGTATAATTAAGTGGTTTTGCATATACTCACAATTAAGCAATTATCACCACCGTCTAATTTTAAAACATTTTCATGACCCTGAAAGAAACCCTGTACCCATAAGCAGTCACTACCCATTACCTCTATCCCCCAACCCCCGAAAACCACTCATCTACTTTCTGTCTCTATAGATTTGCCTATTTTCGACCTTTCATATAAATGGAATCATATAATACATAGTCTTTTGTGACAGGCTTCTTTCACTTAGCATGTTTTCAAGGTTCATCTATGTTGTAGCACGGATCAGTACTTCTTTCCTTTTTATGGCTGACTAAGATTCCTTTGTATCAATATATATATCTACCATATGTTGTTTATCCATTCATCAGATGGTGGACATTTGGGTTGTTTCTACCTCTTGACTGATAGAAACAATGTTGCCATGAACATTCATGCACAAGTTTTTGTATGGACATATATTTTCATTTCTCTTGGCTGTATACCTGAGTGGAATTGCTGGGTTATATGGTAACTATGTGTTTAATACTTCAAGGCACTACCAAACTATTTTCCAAAGTGGTTGCACCAGGTTATAGCCCCACCAGTAATAAATTTCTCCACATCTTCATCAACACGTATTTTTGTCTTTTTTATTTTAGCCATCCTAGTGGGTATGAAGTAGTATCTCATTGTGGTTTTGATTTGCATTTCCCTAATGACTAAGGATGTTGACCATCTTTTCATGTGCTTGTTGGCCACTGGTACATCCTTTCTGGAAAAATACCTATTCAAATTCTTGGTCCAGTTTTTAATTGGACTATCTTTTTACTACAGAGTTGTAAGAGTTCTTTCTATATCCTGGATATAAGTCTCTTATCAGACACATTATTTGCATATATTTTTTCCTATTCTATAGCTTGTCTTTTCACTTTCTTGATTGTGTCCTTTGAGGCAGAAAAGTTTTTTAAATTGTCTAAGTCCAATTTATCTATTTTATTGTTGCTGTTGCTGTTTGTACTTTTGGTGTCGCATCTAAGAAATCTTTGCCTAACCTAAAGTTACCAAGATTTATTCCTATAAGTTTTTTTCTAAGACTTGTATAGTTGTAAGTATTACACTAAAGTCTATGATATATTTTTAGCCAATTTATGTATATGGTATGAGGTAAGGATCCAAATTCATTCTTTTGCATGTGGACATCCAGTTGTCCCAGCACCATCTGTTGAAAAGACTTCTTTATCATTGCATTGTTTTGGCATCATTGACTAAAATCATTTAACCATAAATGGGATAGTTTATCTGGACTCTCAATTCTATTCCACTCATTCATATGTCTATCCTTATGTCAGTACCACACTGTCCTTATTATTATAGCTCTGTAGTAGGTTTTAAAATGTTCATATATTGCTAAGGCTTTCTCTTTAATTGAGAGTAAGTTGTCCGTGATAGTTTCTTTTGTCTTCAATCTATATGCTTAATTTTGTTGTCTATTTCTCTCTGTTTCCATTTCTCCCATTTGAAACAACTTTTTCAAAATTGTTTTGGTTATTATGAGTCTTACACAATACCACATGAATTTTAGGACCAACCTGTCAATTTCTGCAAAGAAAAAAAAGCCATCTAGGATTCAGACAGGGCTTGTGTTGATCTGAAATTAATTTGGGGAGTATTGATATCTTAAAAATATTAAGTATTCCAATCCATGAACATGGGATGTCTTTCCATTTATTTAGGTCTTCTTTAATTTCTTTTAGCAATGTTTTATGGGTTTTCAGTGTATAAGCCTTGTACTTCTGTCAAATTTATTCCTAAGTGTTTTATTCCTTCTAATGGTAATGTAAATGGAAGTGTTTGCTAAATTTCATTTTTGAAATGTTCATTGCTAGTGTACAGATATACAACTGATTTTTGCATATTGATCTTGTATCCTGTAACCTTGCTGAAGTTGCTTATTACTTCTAATAGTTTTATTGTGGATTCCTCAGGATTTTCTATATACAAGATCATGTCATCAGCTTTTCTCTTTTATTAACCTACTTTACCAGTGGCTTTTCTACTTTGTAAGTCTTTCCAAAGAACAAACTTTTGAGTTTTTAATATATGTAAGTCAGAAGAAACAGTACACTCAAAGAAATAATTGAAGAGAATTTAATAAATGATTATAAAGGTGTGGGCAGGGCTAAAGGAACTAGCAAGGGATGGTGAAGCACCCAGATAGTTGGGAAGCCAAAGCATATTCATCCAGCATTTCTATTCTATTTTCTATATATCTTTAATTATTTCTCGCCAGTGCAAATATTTAAAGTTATTGTTCCCAAATAATAGTATGATAACAATATTAAAGGTAAATATTTATAGCTATTACTATGCACCCGGCACTCTTCTAAACACTTTGCATATATTAATTCATTTAATCCTCATGACAAACCTAAGACAAATAATCCTTCCTGCTATAAAGTGATATATGCATTCTTGTAAAACTTCAAACTCTGCAAAATCATGTACAAAAAGTAAAAGAGCTTATGAGGAAAATAATGATGAAGAAGACTATTGAAAACATATGCAACTTGGTAACCAGAGCACTAACTGAAATAAAAACAACCCTAATAAAAATGCTAGAAAGGTATATGTCTGCTAGCCTTTGTGCTCAGCATCAGTCAATTGTTCACAGCTTTTAAAGTGGGGCTTGTTCTTCTTTCAAAGTAGAAATCTTTGAGGGCATTAATTTCTAGAGATCAGTTTGATTACAGTTAAAAATTTGAACCAAGTATAGCCTAATCTGAAATACAGTTTTTTATAATACAGGAGGAATGTTTTCACAGCTACTTAATCTTCACTCATAATTTAGCCAGTAACTCAACGTTGTGTAGACTACAGAGGTTCTTGAAGCCACTCCACTATCTCCCACTAAAGGAAAGCACTTCAGCAAAGTTTTCACCTTTTTTCTTAAAATGCTCATATTATTGCCAAGGCTTTCTCTTTAATTGAGAGTAAGTTTTCCCTGATAGTTTCTTTTGTCTTCAATCTATATGCTTATTTTTTTTGTCTGTTTCTCCCATTTCCTTTACTTCATTCTATCAAATTTGTAGCACTGGCAACTATTTGTGCTAGATACTTTTTCCCACCTAGAATCATCTCCAATTACATGCAACATTCACTCCTTTAACCCAGTTGTGAATATGATACCATTTTCTTTCAAAATCCTTTAGACTTTCAAGATTTTCTTTGTTAAAACATTTCAGAATTGCTCAGTAACCTCATGATCATCAATCCACTAAGGCCTCAGTGACATTTTTACAATTAATTCCCTGTATATAATCAATATGAAATATGTTGCTAGCCAGAAAAATATTTCTAAACTTTCTTCTTGGTGTTATTTGAAAATAAGAATAAAATAGTTACTAGAATAAAATGTAAAGCAAAATCTTGTTCTACATTCTGCGGAGAAATGTCTCTTTGAATCTTGATCTGCTCTTTCTTAAAGTTTTATAAACTTTCTTTTTGTCTTTGATATTCTTAATTTTTTTTATAATGTGCTGAAGGTTTCTCTTCCACCTTATTGTCTTGTTTGGTACCCCTCAAGCCTTTCAATCTAGGTTTTTTTTAAGTCATTATTCTTCAAATATTTCATTCCTTCTGTTCATTTTTTCCATCTCCTTCTGGGACTCCAGTTACATAGATAATTACCCTGTTATTTCTATGTGCCCTATAGCTTTTCTTTTTTTTACAGTTTCATCTTTTTCTTGCTTCCTGATACCTTCTGAGAGAGTTCTTTGAGGTGACCTTCCAGTTCATTAATTCACCATCAGCTGCATCGAGTCTGATGCTTGATCTAATTGCTGAGTACTTTATTTCATCTAATTTAAAAATACATATTTCAGAAGCCAAAGGGGAATCAGAGTTTTCCTTGCCCCAGGACCAGTCAGCTGGGCAGGTGTGTGACCTACAATCAGCCAATCAGAGGCTCTTAGCTAGGATTTTGGACATCGGAGCTACGATTCAAAGGGACACATTCACAGAGGCAGTGACAATGTCAAAGACACAATGCTGACAGTTGAAATGTGAGTGGTGGTGCCAGCACCAGTTCCTGTAGAGTGACTTGGTTGTGTTCTCAGTTGTATAAACCCTCTTGGGCCCCATTCTGATACTGACTCTCCACCCTTCCCATTGATTCTAGGAGATAGCCAATTTCCTTCCAATAAATTTATTTTCTACTTAGGTCATATGAAGTTGGACATATGAGTTCGGATATGGGAAAAGTACAGGAGAGTTGAAGCATTAATTTCTTCCTTCTACACAATTCAGATTCTGTATATACTGTCATAAGTTATGCTTCAAAAAAGTAAAGTTAAAAACGTATTACTTAAAGTTATAAAATTAATGACTAGAAGAATGACAAATAAATAAAATGAATCAAATTTAGGAGAGGGAAATGGATTTGGGGTTAAGTGAGATAATCCCCAAACTTTGATTAACGGGATTCAAAAGTTACAGTTCAAAGTTGATGAACCAAGAAAGAGAGGCAAAATCTTATTATTTAGACTTGTGAAAATAATCACTAGAAGAACTAAGACAAATGGTAAAATACAACTATATCTGGGCAGTGGAGCTAATAATGGGGAGTAAAGGGAAAATGTTGCTATTTGTTTTTTACCTTTCTGTACTGTTTGAATCTTTTTCAGTCCTCCTCTAGGCTGTATCATCACAAATCATACCACACAATAGAAAGGAAGGCTAGTAATATCTACATGCACAAACCCACGTGCACATGGATCCAGCTGCAGCTCTGAGAATGCAAATTATAAAAGATTTAATTACATAGGAATCAATTCTAGACCACAGATTTGCCTCTAAATTTGTTTTCTTGGAGAAAACACAAAGCAGCCTCACAACCATCATGAGCTAAATCATGTTACAGAAAAGGAAGGAAATCTAATCCCAAAAGGCGACTGGGAGAATGCAGGTGTTTTGTCCCTAAGAAAAGCAAGTCACAGAAACTTCTGTCTGTCGTGAGTTTGGATCTTGACTCCCAGGCATCCCACCAATACCAAACTTGAAAGATTAGTTGCTTATTTCATCTGTTTAAAAATACTCATAAACTTGAGCATTCCACTTTGGAAAACATTCATTAAGTGTTTATTATGGGCTAAGTAGTGTTCTAGGCACCAGGAACCTAGGAGAAAACAAAAGCAGACAAACTTCCTGCTGCCATGGATTGGACATTCTAGATGGTCGCCCTCCAACTCAAAGACTTGGCTAAAACTCTGACTTCAGGCTGTGGAGAAGCCAGAGTGGAGAGTCAGGACAGCTAACTGACCAAAGTGAATAAGGCTTGACCTCTTCGGGGAGCAGTGTTCTTTTTGAGAGCAGAAGCAAGTGCCCCTCACTCCCATCTTGCCCCACTCCAGGTCTTGGGCTTTGGAGCTTAATACAGATCATAGCAGCCAACTGACTTTTATCCTAAAAGGTAAGTCTAGGGCTCAAAGAAACTTCCAGAAACATAAAGATGTTTTGCTTTGTTTTCCAGTTAGATAAATAAACCTACAACAGTAGAGAAATGAGGAAATTATTTTATACTTCCTTTTTTTAAAAGCTTAATTAATGGATAGGTGAAATTTCACAGAAATTAATGATCACTACAGTAATTGTTCCTAATCTCTGTTTCCTATAACAGGAAAAACACAACTTATACATGTGAAATTTAAAAAGAAATGAATTATTTGCTATATATAAACAATATAACACCTCTTTTACCAAACATAAAGCTCCAGCCTTGACTTCTATAATACATTAAAACAACATAATTTGCATTGCCAAAAGAGAAATAGTATTGGTTTTTATTCTATTTCCTGTTGCCTACTTATTGATTTGGTGTCAAAGAAGGAAAATTTTAAAAGATGTGAAAGTCATCTCCCTTATAGAGAGCTATCAAAAGAGTGTCTCAAAAAAGTATCCTGACCACTCCTTTCTCCCCAGATCACAGGCCCCAGGATCTCCAAGCGCACACTGTCTTCCACAAGATTCTCTGACAAATCTGCTGCACACTGGGATTCCTCATGATCAATATGACAGAATGAAGAGAAGGATAGGCAGCCATGAGTGTCTCAGAGATGAAGACAGTGGTGAGATTAGCAGGAGAATACCTGGAGGTGATGAAGAAGGGGCTAGCCAGGACGTAAACCATGTAAAATATAAGGAAGAAGCCCAAGGACTGAAGGACACTGATGTGAGCCTTGACCCGAGCATCCCTCCTACCAGCTGTATGGACCTTCATCTTCCTGTGGTGTCTATACAAAGAGACAATGAGCATCCCAGAGGAAACAAGAAACACCGTGAAAGGCACCCTACTTCCTGCACTGAGACGTAATATATACAGAGAGTGCCAGTTTGAAAAGGGATATAGAATGCTGTTGTTTCCTCGGGAAGGATTGCAGGGCTTTAAGCCAGTGTGGGCTACAAGTAACAAACTGATCATGAGGTACCCCAGAGACTCAGGCAATAGGCCCTCTGCTTCAGCCACAAGTAGACAAGGTCGAAGGTCGTGATTTTCTTGCAGTAGAAGACACCGAGGAAAGTGGCAACCACAGGCTGGCCTGGCTTACCAGGACCCAGAGATAGCAAAGCCAATGGCTGTTCTGGAAAAGCAGAAACAGGCTTAAATCCACTATAATCAACCAACGCAGGAGAAATCATCAGACAGCCAGGCCCAGGATAATGAGGTTGTATAAGGACCCCTTGAATTTTCTGACCCATTCTCTAAAACTCCAGACCACAAGGACTCCATTTCCAACCAGGCCAATTAAAAATTCAGGCACTGCCACCAGCATCAGCAGTCCTAGGGCAGCAGGCACCATGGCTGGGGAGAGGAGTCTCAGGAGGTACCCTGCTTCAGTGCCAATGAAAGTGTGTGGCTCTTGGCTGAGTTTCAGATACCCTGAAGGTGATACCACACTCACAGTGAATTGTCATGCTACAAAATCTACATTCGGTCTTTTCCTTCTGTAACCTGTCCTCAAGGAGAGACTAAACAGATGTGACCAGGAACAGAGAGTTTAGAAGTTACCAGCTCCTCTGTATTTGTGACCATATGAATGAACCCTGAGCCTAGACTCAGAGATTTGAAACAGTACCACAGATACCTACTGTCCTTCTCAAGAGTCATGGGCTAATGTCTAGACACCAGCACGTAATATAAGAAGACCTCTCAACAAGAAAGACCAAATCAAAAGAAAGACCAATCAAAGGGTTCTATACAGGGCCAAATGTGAGCTCATACATATAAAAAGAAATTTTATTTTCATGAAAAGAACTTTAAACATATAAGCATGAAAGCTGAATAAACTCAGAAATTAAAAACATATTTCATTACTCAAGAGAGAAGTAGAAGTTTGGGGGAAGAAAACAGTGAACCAAAACATATTATATTTAAGTGCCAAATAATAAAAAATATAGAAAGTCAAGTAGAGGAGCCATTACCATAATCATGGTCTTTGAGGTCATCTGCCCTTTGTGATCACTCATCCACGCGCACTGGACTTAGCACATTATCTCGCATCAAGGTCTTAGAGGAAGATGAGCTCAAAGAAGTGAAAAAAGACTAGCAAAGTTATCAAGAAATATAGGAAAAGTGCTTCATTTATTGTCCAGATTCCAACTTCCCTGGGACCAGCTCAACACAAATGTGGGCTGAATTCTAAGATGGCCCCCAAGATTGCCACTCCCTGGTGTACACACCCTGAACAATCCTTGAGCAGGGGTGGGACTGTGAATAAGAAGGGATGTCACTTCTGTGATTAGGTTACATTATATGGCAAAGATGAAGGGCTTTTGCAGATGTAATTAAGGTCCCAAATCAGTCGAGTTTGAGTTAATCAAAACAGAGATTATCTTGGGTGGGCCAGACTTAATCAGCTCAAGTCTTGGAAGAGGGACTGGGCCCTCCTGCTGGCCTTGAAGAATCCAGTTGCCACATTGTGAGAAAGCCACATGGTAAGAAACTGCAAGAGACCTCTAGATGCTTGGATTGGTCCCCAGCTGACAGCCAGCAAGAAAACAGGGACCTTGGTGCTACAACTGCAAGGAACCAAATTCTGCCAACAACCAGTGAGCTTGGAAGAGCACCCTGAGCTCCAGAAAGGACACAGCCCAGACAACATATTGAGTGTAGCTTGTGAGACCCTGCACAGAGGACCCGCTTAGGCTCTGCCTAGACTATTGATCCACAGAAACTATGGCACAATAAATGTACGTAATTTTAAGCTGCTAAATTTGTTTTGCAACACAGAAAACAAAAAACCAATATAGTGTTCAAACCAAACTAGAAAGAGAAATTTGATTAGAAAGAAGGAGGAAGGCCAGGCTAGCTTCTGAGGAAGGCAGCATGGGTGTGGAGGAAAGAGTTCTGTACCAGAGGTCAGGAGCCCTAGAGTCTGGTCCCAGCACTGCCTCGGGTGCTCTGTGAAGCTGCAGGCAAACCACTGCCTTCTCTGGGCCTCAGTTGCTCTACTAATAATATAATGGGATTGCAGGACTAGATTTCCATTCATTCAGGTAAGATTTACACAGTTCTTATTATGTGCCAGGCACTGTACCAGGTACAGGAACACAGCAGTGAGCAATACACAGCCCTTGCTTCCAGGGAGCATACATTCTACATCATCTCCACCCAGCTGCGAGACCTGGCAGCTGAAAACTCTGGCTGCAGCTGTGCAGAGGCAGAGGAGAAGGACACAATCTGCCACTGGCCAGAAAACCTGCATGAGGCACAAACCTCTCCAAAAGCAGAGTTTCTATGGAGACTTTTGATAGCAGACATAACTGCTCCTCTCTTCCACCCTGCCCCACTCTAGGTCCTGGGCAGTGGAACTTCATACAGAGCATGGTAGCCAAGTGACATGAATCCAGAAAGCCTAGTCTGGCCTCAAAAAAAAAAGTCACCAGAAATATAAAGTGATCTCTTGACAGACTACTTTACTACTGGCATTAAGAAAGGCTAAACCACATAGGGAACTGAGATAATTAGTTAACCCCAATAAGAAAAATGCTTACCTAAAAAATGTCTAGCAATTAATGCACAGGTTCATCTTTTATTTTAAACACACATTATTTCAAAATTATAGCTATTTTGTATTTCCTTTTATCAGGGGAGACGTAGTGTATTGGCAAAGAAAATTGGATTATCTGCAGTACTTTAGATAAATGTGATACTTTCCATGAAAACTCAGTTTAGACTTCTGGAGTTTATTAAAATAATGCACTGTGCATTGCTTAGAGAGCAGTAGTTCTGGTTTCTATTCTGTTTTTCATGTTAGCTTCTGATTTTATTTCAAAATCAAAGAAGAAATGAGAAGAAGAATTGAGAACAAAAATTTTAATTGATTTTACAGTAAATTAATTTTACTCTTGGCAATTATCTAGAGTCAGAGCTGACTAGATCTTTCTCCTGTGTCGTGGCCTCTAGGATCTCAAGCATAAGCCACCTTCCACAGCCTTCTCCAACAAGTCAGATTCCTCATGACCATTATGATAGAATGGAGAGAAGTGTAGGCAGCCATGAGTGTTTTAGAGATGAAACTGTGGTGAGCTCAGAGAGCGAAGAGTTGAAGATGATGGGAGAGAGGCTAGCCAAGGCGTAACAAGCCACGTAAAGGAGAAAGAAGTAGTTAAGGGATTTCAGTTGCAAAGACTCGGGTCTGACACTTTAACCCCCAAAATGCCCTCCCCCGACCAGGCTGCAGAATAAGTACAGCTCCATCCCTTATTCTACATCTGACACATCTCAGTGGCTCAAACATTTTGCATTCCTGGACACAGGCAGCCTTTTTCAATGCTTCCCAGAATCGTGCCTACAGCTACAAAATGGCGTCGAGGCAACTTTTCTGTAGCAGCTGTTAATCTGGGCAAACTAATCCTTCTCTTAATGTGCTGCATGAGTCCAGAAACTCAGAAATTGAGCAGATTAAGCATGTTGTTAACAAGCATGTGTAACAGGAACAAAAATTATAAATGTACATATATTTATAGTTTTTCCAGCTTCTTTGGAGTTCTTGCTCACTGGGTCAGTACCACCTCTTGGGGACCTGAATTCAGGTATTTGGAGGGAGGAGGACATGCCCAACTACACCATCCATGGCCTGGATGCAGCAAGGATCGCAGTCTTTGGGGAAGAACATGGCACCATCTGCAGCATTACTGGGGTAGAAATGAGGGTAGGAGTGAGGGGACTTGGCAGATGAGAGCAGGAACTATTTCTGTCTGCTTCCAAGAGTACGAAAATTTGGGGAGAGAGATAAGTACAGTAGACAAGATTTGGGAGACCCTCTAGGAGGCAGGGCTTAATTCCCCTTCCCTTGAGAGTGAGGTGGACTTAGAGACTTACTTCTAAACAAGAGAATCTGGAAAGGGGAACAGAGCAAACGGACAGTGAAACCTGGCAGACACCACCATAACCATGCAATCACAGTTAACATGACCAGGGATAAGTCACAAAGATATCATGTACCCCTCATGTGACGTGATGAGAAGGGCGTTTCACTTCCGTTGTACTCTTCCCCAAAAGCCCATAACCCCAGTCTAACTATGAGAAAAACATCAGATAAACCCAGATTGAGGGAGATTTTACAAAATGCCTAAACAGTAATCTTCAAAACTGTCAAGGTCATGAAAAAGAAGGAAAGATTGAGAAACATCACAGACCAGAGGAGACAAAGAATACCTGACAACTAAATGCAACGTGATATCCTGGATTGGATCCTGGAACAGAGAAAGAACATGAGTGGGAAAACTGGTAAAATTTGAATTAAGTCTGTAGTTTAGTTAATAGTTAACGTGTCAATGCTGTTTTTTAGTTTTAACAAATGTACCAGGTTACATAAGATATTAACATCAGGAACACTGAGTGAGGGGAATATGGGAACTCTCTATTCTCTCTGCAACTTTTCTGTAAAATAAAATAAAATAAAAAATTAAAACTTTACTTTTGAAAAGTTATATAAAACTCAGTTACATAAAGCTGTTTGAATAAAAATTACATTTTTAACAATTTGAGAATTGTGTTTTTCAGAGGAGAACGAGGTTTTCCCATAACATTACAAGATCATGCTAAGAGTCAAGCAACAGTGATGGCAGACACAGCTTTCTGCATAGCTAGTTGTCCATCCAAAGCAAAGTGCTCACAGGTTCATGTTAACACCAGCCTCAATGGGACACAATCCTCATGACATGCTCCCTGTAAGGGGAATTTATAAATTGGGCACTTGTGGCCATTCATAGAAAGGCAATGTGCTTCCAAGTCAGGCTTTGCTTTTGCATCCCAACTTAACCGGTTAGTGGTTATGTCCTCAGATAAGTCAGTTAACATCTCAGAACTTCAGAGTCCTCTTTATAAAAATTATGATAGTAATGTTTACCTCACAGGACTATTGTGATGACCAAAGGACATAAGAACTTATTTAGCCTGGTACCTAGAAAATAGTATTATCTAATCAACGTTATTTTTCTTTCCTTCCTCAGTGATTTATCTCCATAATCGCTCCTTTCAATAAAGTAGGAGAACACCTGAAGTCTGCTATTATTCACAATATGCAAATCCAGAATGAATTGAGTTACTGCTTCTAAAAAAAAAGGTGATCAGCTCTGTGCAATTCCAGAATTTCTGGAAAGCAAGAATAAAGATGGGATACTGATTATCTCAGGCCTTTAAAAGCACACACAGAAGTCAAAGATATAGAGGGGTAGGTGGGAGTTAAAGAGAGAGATCTTCTGAGTGATATCAATATATTTACTTCCTCTTGAGATATCTGGATTCAGATCATCATTATATAGTCATTGTCCCAACTATGAAAGAAGCAAAATTGAGACAAATAATCTTCCTGTATTTAAAATAGGTCAGAGGGGCCGGCCCGGTGGTGCAAGTGGTTAAGTGCACACGTTCCACTGCAGCGGCCCAGGGTTCACCGGTTCGGATCCTGGGCACATACTGACGCACTGCTTGGCAAAGCCATGCTGTGGCGGCGTCCCATATAAAGTAGAGGAAGATGGGCATGGATGTTAGCCCAGGGCCAGTCTTCCTCAGCAAAAAAAAAAGAGGAGGATTGGCAGATGTTAGCTCAGGGCCAATCTTTCTCACCAAAAAAAAAAAAAAAATACGTCAGAAATGTTATCAAACCAGCCAAGTATGTATTTAGACACCTCATTTGCAAGCAAGCTGTGCATCCTCTGAGTCACTGACCCACAGCCTCTTGCTCCTTCCTACTGACACAAAGTTACAGTCAGGCCTTTTCCCAGACCCTATATACCCCACAGCCATAATTCAGAGAACAATCTAGCTGTTCTGACATGATGTTACTGCTGGTGCTCCCACAGAAGACTGACCCCACACCCACCACACTCAATTTGGAGAGGATGGTGTGCAGTCTGTGCCCCTTCCCCTGTTGTTGTCCCTACAATATTCCATCTTCAGATTCCTATTCCTCTGTAACCATAGTCCTACTGTTCCAACTCAAAAATAACTTACAAACGAATAGCATTCTCTCGGAGAACTGTGCAGTGCCAATACAACTCAATGCATAAATTCATCAACAGATGACATAAATTCACCAAGTTCTGGTGGTACCAGTCCAGTGAGTCCTCTTAGCTTTCTACCAAATTCCATATCAGATGATGGGGTACAATCTTTTATAAAGTTGCACTCAGACTGTGTTAATTTCACTCTCTGGCACTAGCTTTTGACCTTAGGCCAGTTCCCTGGATTTTAAGATCCTTGGAGCCATCCTGGATTGGGCTTCTTTAATACTAATCAATTCCTTCCACCTAACAATTCTGGCCCTTCCCTTCTTTCCAGAACAAACCTAGAAATTCAGTCCTAGAGTTTCTTAGTAGTAATAGCTCAGTTACTGTCACCCAGCAAGTTGAGGACCCTTTTTCTGTACATTGCCCATAATGTACCCCTGTTTCTTTCGCCCTTCTCTTTCCTCACATTTCTCTCTGAAAATTTTTTTCCCATTTTTGTACCCTCTTGCTGTGCTTTAAGGCAGTCTAGTGACTCCCAATGACCATTTACCCATTGCTAAGCCCTTACCCAGGGCTGCTCAGCTAAATTTCAATGATGTGAACTATAATGTATTGCTTAATATGGGGTAACTTCCCATTATACGTCACTAGCCAATGGGACAATGTGATCTCCATTATCCAGGGATGCAACACCCATGCAAAATAAATAAGTAATGCCTCAAACAAGTTTCTTAGAGAAAGTGCCTAATTTTAAAATATTAGCAGGAAAAAATGGAGAATGAAGTAAAATACAGGCAATCACAGGCCTGGGAAGTCAGATCAGCAATTACAAAAATGAATTCCTCATACCACTAGGAAAACTACTAACAGAGAAAACCTTGCTACCAAACCATGAGGTGACTCCAGCCACTATTTACTACTGAAATTCTACCATTTGTTGCAACAAAGAATCTTCTTTGCTTTTGTTTTCAGTTTAGGATGTGTGAGAATAATGAGAACAGAGTGTCCTGGAGGGTAAAATGTAGAAATAATCATACACATGCACCTGGCTTCTAAATTCATCCCTACAGGAGAAGGGAGATAAAGGAGCAGGGCAGCAACTGAATATGGAATGTAGAGGATGAGGAAACAGATCATCAGCTTCATCGCACCCACAAGAGCTTCAGTCTGGGGATTCCAAAAACCAGTGGCATTTCTCTGCATCTTCTGTATATGTCTCCTCAAGGAATTTATTAACAAGGAAGCAGAAGTCACATTAATGCTGAACTGGAGAAACGAGCTCAAGGTCAAAGAGGTCACCAAAAACAAGGCACCCTCATTGATGTTAAATACTGTGCCATTTCTCCCAGTCACAAATTCAGCGATGGGTGATGTCTGTTGGAGCACAAGGTACAGGAGAGTGGTGAAGGCAGAAATCAACACACAGGCCAGCAGCAGCCTGGGGATCTTTGGGGAGAGATTTCGTTTCAGCAGGAGAAACACTGAGTGTTGGAAGTTAGTAATCTTCACACAGTACAAGGCGTTGAGCAAGGTTACACACCAGAGACTATTAGAGTCCAAAAACATCCAACACGACTGGAAAAAAGTGGGTAAGTAGACTGACCTTTCAACATTTAGAGAGCTGACGTAAATAATATGCAGTAGCAACATTCCCAGCATAAGAAATCTGGTGATGCCCAAGCTGAACAGGATCCTATCGGAAGAAGAGATTCTGTGGCTATTGACCCAAGTCTTGTAATTGACTACTGCAATAAACAGATTCACAGTGAGTCCTACAAAAGTCAAAATTACTGAGACAGTAACAGAAGAGATAAAGAATATCTGAAGCATCTTTACTCATTGAGGATTCAGCAGTTGTGGTGCTGATGCTGAGAGCAGGAGAAATACTGAAATGTACCGGTAGGCACCAGTACCCAGCCAGGAAGGACGTTTCCTTTTTTAATTTTCCCTAGTGTGGCAAATGAGCCATTAGTGGTCTAAGAGCCAGCTGCTTTTACTGAGATGCAAATCTTTCAAGGATTGCATTACTATTTCTTCATTCATATCCTGCTTTCCTTAGAAATGCCTAATTAAAACAGCGTAGGTGAACCTGGAAGTCCACTCCTCCAAGAGAAGGAAAGCTGCAGGGAGGAGTAATGGCAGGTTCCAAGGACTTCTAATCCAAATGATAGAGTGGCAGTCCAGCATTGTCTCTGTCACTGTTTCACAGTGAATGCAGCTTTTCTTCATAGAAACCCCAGATACGGTGGGAATTCCCATGTCTCATTCCTACCCATCGACCCCCCATCCACACATCTATGGATTACCCAAATCCAACTTCTCTACCCCCTTTAATCTGTTGATGTTGCAGTCATTTTCTCCATATGTCATTCTGGCAATGCCAAGGTTACTTTTTCATCTCTTAGCACCTACAGTGATTTACAGTTATCTAACAGATCAAGTTCAAGGACCTCACACTTCCTTGAGAAAGCCTTTTTCAATTAATTCCATCCTTTCATGATGATTTCTTTACTTTGCATTCCCTCACCAGCCACATATATGGATTTGTGCCATGATCATTTGCTGTGATCTGCTTTTGCTTGGAAAAGAAACGTCAGCCATTTCATGTGTTTCCTTTATAGATCTGGGTTTATGCTTAGATCACACATGGCTATTTCCTTTTAGGCATTTAACTGCCAATCAAAATACTCTGGTATCAGATACACAGTAGTGCTTTAGTTATAGTTTTGTGGGCAAATAAATAGACATCTCATTGCCTGATTTCTCTGTAATTTCTCAGATAGTACAGGGCAGAGTATGCCTGGCAAATTATATTATCAAAGACCATGAGTGAGTGCAAGAGTATGGATCTCTTATCTACTCTAGCAGTTGGGTGAAACCGAGATGCAATCCTGGATGCAGCCACATATAGGTTACCAAACCAGCATCAAGGTAACGCATACAAAATCCTATTACCAAATCCAAATAGGAATAGACAAGAAGAAAGAGCTAAGATATGAAGATTACCAGGTGCAGAAGAGGGAAATAAATTCATGAAGCCCTTTAAGACAGATGACAGGAAGGCAAGCCTGGAGGAATTCCCTGATCTGGAGCCCAGATGCTCACAAAAGCTTTTTGTACAAAACTAATGGGCACTGACAGAGGCATGCCTATGCCTCTGTCAAACAGGCAAACACAGAGTGAACAAGTAAGGTAATGATTAAAGAAAAGAATCTATTATAGAACATATTTCTACTTAATTATTTATAAAATAGATTACTGCATCAAAGCAATGAAGTTGAAATATTAATACCACATTTAAGTAGAATAAATTATATAGAGTAAGATATAAGAATTAAAGATTCCAAAAAAGAGGGGGAAAGCCAGTATTGGGCAGTAGTAGACCCCATTCAGAGTGTGATATACCAAGTTGTTGGTTTCTCAGTAGCAGGAGGTACTATAAGTAAGATGTGATCACATTAGCTAGCATGATCAGTGAGTAAGCTGGTTCTGTCGGAGGTATTTCTGAAAGGGTCAGTATGGGAAAAGTGTTAATACCACCCTTTCTCTTTCTGCATGAGAATTTGACCTTCAGTTAAATAGAAATATCTTATGGAGACTCCCTGCTTTGGGCTTCCTTGAGTGTGCTGACTCTTATGTGTGTGCCCTAGAAGCTATTCTATGAGATTATTACAAGAGAAATTGGCACCTTGGGGACACGAAGCTTTTACTTTAGGGCAACTCCCACCCTTGCCTGATCTCTTCTCCTTGCACCTGAGCTGTATGACCAACAACAAGGACTCTGCAAAAGAGGAAAGCCTGACATTGCCCTGCTGGTGAGCTGGTCCCTGAACTATATATACGCATCTGAGTAGACTGGTGCCAGACTGGCCTAAGATAGTCTCGTAAGTCTGACTATTTACTGGAGCCCATGAAGACCCACTGGTGGGTGCACTGCAGTCATGGGTCCAAACTCTGCTACCTGGCAGATCCCTAGGAAAACCTTTAGGGCAAATATTCAAAGCAAAAGGATGACTTAGCTTATGCGATGAAGGCTTTGAAGAATGAGATCAGTCACAAATAAATATGAATTACAAACTCTGAATTGTTTTCAAAAGAGTACCAATGTTGCTTAGGAGGAAGAAGGAAGGCAACTTTCATTTCTTGGGATTTTTTGAGTGCTTACTCTGTTCCCAGCAGTGTACTGGGCATCTTAAATCTCAGATGCTTAGAACAGTTCTAGGAGGACAACATGGTTAGCCCTATTTACAGGTAAAGAAAATGAAGATCAGAGAACATAAATGACTACCAAATATCACAGAAAACCAGTGGCTAAGTTGGAAGGTCTTTCTGAGACTGAGCTCTTTCCACTATAGTAGGCTGCCCCTCATTGGTTCATTCATTCAATAAATTGATATTATCAGCTAGGCACTTTAATGTTAGGTGCTGGAGAAACAGAAAAGAATCACCCACAGCACACCTTGTTTCAAAGAACAGAAAGAATAGTGGAGAGACAGACAGACAATTAGGTCAGTGCATTAAGTGCTATAATAAGGACAAACAAAGGGTACAATGGGAGTGATCAGAAGGGGCACTTAACCCAGCCTTGAGGGCTCAAGAAAGGCTTCCTTAAGAAGACATAAATTAAATCTTGAGGATGCAAAGCAGTTTCCAAGCAAAATGCTAGGGTGGGAGGAAGAAGGATATGGAAAACAGAGAGAGAACTCTAGGTAAAGACTCAGAGGTGCCAAAAGTATGGTAGGTTCAGAAAACAAAAGAATGGAGGGATACAAGGAGAGGAAGAAATGGTGAGAAATGAAAAGGGAAAGATAAGAGATAGATCATGAAGTATTTATGCCATTGTTGGTACAGACTTTCGACATAAATAATCATTATAGTAATGTGATCAGAGGCATGTACAACATTTTAGGAAAACACACAGAATCAGTGCTTAACTTTATCTTAGAAAGTCAGAGAAAGTTTCCTGGAGGAGGCAGGTCTTGAAGGATAAGAGGAGTTAACTAAGCTGATGTGTGAGAAAGGGAATTCTAGGCAAAGAAAGCAGCTTATGCAAAAGTGTAGCAGCTAGAAGAGTTTGGCATATTTGGGAACTAAAGTAGTTCAAGGTTCTTTTGGAAAAGTGAGGAATGAGGAGACGAAACTAGATAGGAAAATAGGGGTCAAATAATGAAAGGCTTTATGTTCCAAGCTAAAAAGTTTGGTCTTTATCGAAAGCAATGGAGAGCCAATGCAGGACTTTAACACAGCATTATGATTGTATTTTCACTGTATGAAGAACACAACCCAAGAAATGTGGAAACGCTTTGCTGGAAGGGGATGGAATTGGATACAGGAAACTAGTTAGAATCCTGTTGCAGTCACTCTGATGGGTTGAAAAGAGTAGAAATAGAGACTGCAGGACATTTAAGAGAAATGTTTTTAAACTACAACCAAAGGGATCTAGTGATTAAATGGATATTGACGCTGAAGGAGAAGGAAGAATCTGGGACAATTTCCAGAATTCGAGTTCACTTAAAAAAAACACTTACCCTGGGGCCGGCCCTGTGGCGTAGTGGTTAAGTGAGTGCACTCGGCTGCTGTTGGCCTGGGTTCGGATCACGGGCACACACCGATACACCGCTTGTCAGGCCATGATGTGGCGGCCTCCCATATAAAGTAGAAGAAGATGGGCACAGATGTTAACCCTGGCCAGTCTTCCTCAGCAAAAAGAGGATTGGCATGGATGTTAGCTCAGGGCTGATCTTCCTCACAAAAAAAAAACTTACTCTGTATGTCTTTTAGTGAGACAAGAAGCTGAACAGGCTGCAAAAGATTAGACTTGCAAAAGATTTTAGGTGGCAGGGAGCAAGAGAAGGTAGATAGAGTATTCAGACAGCAATGTAGGTCTGATATCTGTAAGAAGGGAAGGGGAAGGAGGAAGAATCAGGTAAGGAGGATCCTAAACTGCAGCACAGTTCCAAGAAAGGTTCAGTCAAGCTGATGGAGAGAACTTGGGCCAAAATTGCCTGTTGGAAGAGTCTCATGTCTCAGAGGAGTGGACCTGCCTTAGTACACCACAGTGCTCCATCATTGGCTAAGAGCAACCTGAAGGAAGGGTGGCCTTGCTGTGGTGGATCTCAGCAATTATGCACCCCACAGCAGGAGAACTAAGGAGTGCATTTTCATGGTTGCCACAAAAGGGAGCTAGAAACAAAGATTACCTGTGCCAGAACCCTCTGGTGATAAGATGATCCCTTCATCATATCTGAAGCATCTGTTTCAATGATGCAGAGATGAAATACTTGTTTCTGTGTCTTTATTGCCCACTAGATGTGATGTTTTTGAGAATAGGAACTGATCTAGTACAATGCTTGCTGTAAAGTGAGTGTGAGATAAATGTCTGTGTATGAATGAATGAACTGGAATCAAGATAAACCAGAATCAAAACAGAGTCAGAAATTTACTTATTCCTGGAATATTACAGAAGCCGCCGGCAGCTAGCCAGAACCCATCTCTTTCTCAAAGAAATCTGCTAGCTGGGCAGTAAGGGTACAAACTTGAGCAACCAAGAAAAGTTCAGAAATCGTCTCTCTCTGGCTGCGAGTACACTATTTGGCAACAGATAGACATTGAGGCTACATAGAATATACCGAGAAACTCCACTTAACGAATTTCCGAAAATATATTTTTCAAGGTTAACCTGGAAATGTTGCTCTGGTCATCTGGCGAGCTCCATAAAGTCACAATGACAATTTAATTGTAGTGAGGTCAACAAAATTTACTCACTCTACAAATTCAGATGTGCAGAGAAAATAAGGTTCTTAATTTTGTCTAAACCTACTATGGTTTTTCTCCTGAACCCCCATCTACTAGTTAGGAGAAGTGTTTAATCCAACAGAATAATGCAAAGAATGTCTTCAGAAAAATGTTCAGTATCCTTCAATTTACAAACAAAAATCTCTGAGACATCCTCCCCAGGCAACACTTCTCTCCTTTAATTAGGGGCCAGGTGTATGGGGAGAGGGGTGAGATTAACTCTACCTCATGGAGGCAGAGAAGTGTCATGTCCTCTTAAAACCGGCAAACAGCCATTGATGATTAAACAGATAGTAACTATGGGAGACTGGAATTTGCGAACTCAAAATATGTCTCTGCCTGAATGACACTTTGACCCCCACTCCCACTAACTGACCAAAGGAGTTTGGGATGGGAGGTCTGCCCCCAGAAAAGGCCATTACTACAGATATCTCCGGGTACCTGGGTGGGTCGTGCTAAACCCATTCTTAGTTCTTAGTTCTAGTTACCCTTTATGAGAGACAATTACATTTGTAAAGAAAATCTCCATTTGTAAAGGTATCTTCTTCCCCGCACCAGGAAGCAATGGGGATGGGCTTACCTAGAAACTTGTCAGAATGGAAGGCGAGGACTTAAATCTGCATGATAAACTTACTCAGTGTTAACTGTGCTGTTTGGGCAATATGCTAGCTGACTATAGATGACATCTCCCTGGAGCCTGGGTTACCATGGTAATGGGTGTTTGAGCTATTTTTTTTTCAGGAACTGAACCCCTTGTCCACTTCAGGCCGGATTGAGACCACCAGCCCATCAACTGGGCCCTTTTGACGGCAAGAGGTTGGAACTCTACCCTCAGGGCATGCTAATGCTGCCATTCTGTGAAGATGTGTCCTACGAAGAAACATGAAGCCTGACTACGCTTGCGCAGATCATCAATTACCTCATCTCTCCTCACGTCCAATCATTTCAGACCACCTTGCCACCTTCCCCATAAATACCCCTGAGTTCCTATTTTCGGAGAGGCGGATTTGAGACTTGTTCTCCTGTTTTCCTCACTTGGCTTCCTTGTGATTAAACCCTCTCTCTCTGCAATCTCGTCATCCGGGTGATTGGCTTTCTGGGCGGCGGGCAAAAGCAGACCTGGTGCAGTAACACTCTCCTGCAGTGTCCTTGTCTCCTCAGGCTTCCCGAGAGGGATCCTTGTCCCTTGGTTGCTGTTTGCCCTGACGGCATTCAAGGCTGATTCTCTGTCTAGGCTTTGCTCCTACTGACTGAAAACACGGAGCTTTTAACCAGTCCTCAAAGAGGGAGAAAATCAGGACTCTCACCTGCCCTACTTGCAATCCATTTTCTCTCTCCCTTGTCTCCTTCCCACCATCCCCTGGGGGCTGGAAGGAGCAGGTTTTCCCTTATATCATGTCCTCTTATACCACTAGCAACAAAAAATTTCATGGATTCACTGTCATAAGACTAGGACTCCACAAGGTACACACTTCAAGCTCAACCCTTGATAGATTAAAATACTAATAGCTAATACTTTTTGTGCATTACTATGCTTTAGTTGTTAAAACACTTTACATACATTGTCTTATTTAATCCTCACACTAATCCTAGGAAGTATGCCCATTTTATAGTGAAGGAAACTGAATCCAAGGAGGTTTAATAACTTGCCAAAGATCACGCATCTAATGAGTGGTGGGGTCAGAATTTGAACCCAAACGTTCAACTAACACTCTTAGCCACTAGAGCATATGTGTTTCCAGTCCAGCAAAATGTAGAAATACCAGAAAATAATATACAAATTTTCGGCAGCAGTTGTTGGAGTTTATAAGGTCACTTTTGCTTTCTTAAAACAGAACTTCTTGCTGAATACGAACAAATAACATTGACATTCCTTTCCACTTATTCCAAGTCAAGAAAATCACAAAGACAACTTAAGATCCTCTAGATAGCCCTGCTCATCAACAGTTGAGAATTATTGCAAATATGTATAAGGTAAAGAGCACTGGTAAGCACTGAAACTGTTTGAGAAATGTTGGAATATAATTTTGGGGGTTTTTTGGTTTTGTTATTTGTTTTTTTCATTTATAATCCTCCTTGTCCCAAACTACAGTTCAATCTCATTAAGTATCAGGACCTATGAACTTGACCCAAGAAGTCAGAGAGTACTAAAAGTGAGAAGTAGTCCCATGAGACATAGAACATAGGGGCCCCTGATGGAAACTTGGAAGGTCTTATAAGCTACTGTCATAATGTGCTGTTGATTCATGCGTTAAAGTCCCCAGCAATACACTAAAGAATAGATGTGTTTGGAGGAGACACGTGACCTTGGGAACAAGCTCCAGCATATAATTAGATTCCAATTGCAAGGACAATTCTCGTCCCCATAATTTGACCCAAAGTACCTGGTCATAGTGGGGAAAAGCCATGCTCTGGTCCCTTGTGCATGAAACAACTAGATTGAAGATTCTTACGGGGTTTAGCAACTAAAATTAATTCTCTGAAAGCCAAACAAAACAAACAAGATGGTCCCTTCCAGGGTTTCTCAAAACTGGGCCTGAGGCCTTAGGTAATTCTTCTCCATGCCCTGGGACTCAGTGAGGAGCTGGCACATGAGGTATTTCCCCTGGTGGATTTAGAAGACCATGTCCTCTCCAAAATAGCTGAAAATTGTGCCTCTAGCAACAGGTGAGACTCCTTTCCACAGCAACTCATCCACTACTCAGATCCATGTCCCCACTCCCACCCCCAATTTTGATTAATGGCAGTCCAGATATGGCTGAAGTCACATAAGAAGTCTGAGATTTTCCAGGAGTTGCCTCCAAATTTCTCTGAAAGAGGAAGCAAGAGGGGTTGGGGATGCCACACCGATGAATGTGATTTCATTTACTTTCAGGAAAGGTAATTCTGCTCTCTGCCAACTGGACTACCACAACAGACTCCCACTCAAGAAAGTCTACATTTTCCATCCACACCCCGGGTTCCAGTAGAATGACCAGCAGTGGTAACTTGAGCACGTTCACTGCACCACATCTAAATCTGTTAGGTCAGGGTAGGATTTAATGGAGCCACAGTGGAAACAAAAGGGAAGGATCCTTCATAAGTTAGCCAAAGGCACCAAGAACAAAACAACAGCCAAGCCAAAGTCTTTAGTAAAATGTTATGTTCAGCTAAGAGAGGAAAATCCCCACACCTAAGGCAGAAGGCAGAATCAGGAACTCAGGTAAGGGCTAAAGAACCAGGCCACAGCTAGGTAGAGAAGTTGTCAAAGTGACAGAAAGTAGGAACAAGTGCTCAAGAGTGGATGAATTCAAGAGCAAGGGGTGAGGGTTAACAAGGCAGATGCCAATCGAGACGGCACGTATTTCCACAAACTGCCCTGTGCTGAAAAGAAGCACAGATTTTTATTAATTACAGAAGTACCCATTCAGATTCCTTATATTTTACTAAATTATGAATGAATATTAAATCATTCTTTTAAGTTTCAACAGATATCTTTTTGAAAGGGAATTTTAAGTTATGTCAGAATGAGGAATTTTCCTAGCAGCTTCAAGAAGCAAGTATCAATTTGAAAGCAAACAATGCAGATCAAAAGATATTTTATTCCTTTAATTTTAGAAATGAATATATAAATCCCAGAGCAATCCTAAAATTAATTTCTGGTTACATATAACCAAATGCCAAGTAATGTAATGATCCTTCATGCTATGTCAAAATATAACCCTTTCCCACAAAATAACAACAATAATAATAATAACAGCACCATTTATTGGATGTTTACTCTATGTGAGACTCCAAGCATTTTTCATGTGTTAACTCACTCATTTCTTCCAACAACCCTATCAACAAAATACTATTACTATTCCCACTTTACAAATGAGGAAAATGAAATAGAATGAGTTTCAGAAACTTCCCCAAGGTCATCCTGTTCGTAAGGACCAGGGTCAGGATTTGAACCCAGGCTGTCTATCTTCAGAGTCCACATTTTTAGCCACAAAACTCTACACATGAAAGCCCCACTAGTGACAGAAATCCAGATTCAGAATTGCCATGTGTCCTAACTGAATGTGTTTGAGAATTCTTCATGATCTTAAGCAATAATATTCTCATTGACTTGTCACCACTGTTCAGTGATAGGAAGTAAATCAGTGCCTACGTAATTTTATTAAAATAAAAGTGATTAAACTTATAAAAACTGTTTAAATTATCTTTTTATAAAACCCTGAGATTTTATTTTTATTTTTATTTATTTATTTTTTGTGAGGAAGATCAGCCCTGAGCTAACATCTGCCAATCCTTCTCTTTTTGCTGAGGAAAACTGGCCCTGGGCTAACATCTGTGCCCATCTTCCTCCACTTTACATGGGACGCCACCACAGCACGGCTTGACAAGCGGTGTGTCAGTGCGTGCCCAGGATCCGAACTGGCAAACCCCGGCCCGCCGCAACAGAGCGTGCGCACTTAACTGCTTGCGCCACTGGGCCGGCCCCAAAACCCTGATTTTAAAACCAGATATGCATCTTGGTTAAATAAAAAAAAAAAACTACTTGGACTTTTGCCCAATCTGAAAAATTAAAAATTACTTGAAAATTTGCTTTAGCAAAATGACAAAGGAATTCAAGAACTATTGAAATTGAAGTAAAATAACTTAACCACCAGACTGGATTGGAACCTAGTACTATCCAAGGGTCTTGATTTTCATTCCACTGCTTTTGTCATTATGCAATAGATTTGTGGAAACTTATCTTGAGGGAATTGCTGTACAATTCACTGTTAGTTACAATAATAGCCTCACCTATTATACAACACGCTGTGCTAAAATGTTAGCACACATTGTCTCATGAATCTCTAAAACCCTGTGAGGTCGATGTCACAGTTTGCATTTTAAAATGAGAGAAGAATCAGACAGCTAATTAAAGTAACTCACCTAAGTTACTTTAATTATCTGCCACAAGTCTTGGAAAATGGACAGAACCAAAATTCAAACCCAAGTCTGTGGGATTGCAATGATTTTGCTCTTTCCCTCAAGACCACTACACTGTTTTATTTACATCAGCTTATCACTGCAGTATAAACTTCAAGTTAAAGCTAGTAATCAGCTCATTATATCAAGCTGATAGTTATTAAATATAACTCCATGTCTATATAGTAAGAGTATTCTTACTAAATTGACATTTTCCAAAGATTCTTTTACCCTCTCTAAAACAACCATACAAAGAGAGGCCATAAGAAGTGTCCTCAAGTGGGACAGGGCAAAGCCGTAGCATCTCTCTCCTATTGATGTTACAGAACTGGGGCCCCGGGAGGGTCAGGAAGAGCCCTGTAGTCTTGACCCAGGCCGAAGGACTCCCAGGCTCCTTCCTGTGCCCTCTGCAGCTCTATGGGGAAAAAGATCCCTTGGATCCAGACTTCAGATGACCAGGCTTACACCAGAGCATCTCCACAAACATCTGCTTCAGCTTATTGTTTCCCAGAACGAGAATAAAGGAGTGGCCAGCAGGATAAAACATTGTAATTATTTCTCCAGTCATCTTAACCATCTTAGTTCCTGGTAGGATATGACCGGATGTTGTAATTACAAAGGCAAGAAAGTAAAATAGAAAGAAAAAGAGGAAGGAGAGAATGATTTTAATGGCCCTCTTGTGGGCCTCAGTGCTTGGATCTCTGGAGCTGGTACCATTTTGCCGCATCTGCCGCATGTGCCTCCCCAGGGACAGGATGAGCAGAACGTAGGAGGCCAGAGACACAATTAGGGGAGGGAGGTTCCACAGAGTCCCAAGAACATGGATCAGTCCATATTCACTTCTTTTCTTTCTAATGTGCTCAGTCACATTCCCTGTGCCAATAATTCCACAGAAAACAGAATAGATCTTAAATTCACGGATCAGAGATATGGCACTGCCACATGATAAGAGCAGTGCACCCAACAACATCCATACAACCACCCTGGAAACTCTCCACTTGAGCCAGAGGAATGTAGGGTGGGAGAAACTGGCAATTTTCAGGCAGTAGAGGACACTGAGACAGGTGGCAAGCCAAATACTCAGATGATTTGTAAATGTCCAGAAAATATCAATAATTTGCATTACTATCCCTTCATCACGTACTTTGGAAGAGAACACCATTAAAACACCATCAACCAAGAGAACCCACAGCACAACGATCCTGGAGAGAGCCAGGTTAGTGATGATGAAGTCAGACAAAGAGATTCTCTTGTTCTTGAACCAGCTGCTTCCATTGACCAACGCTATGAAACCATTCCCCAGCATTCCTAGAATAAACTGAGTGGTAGAGAGAACCAGAAACACCCACTCGGCGAGTCCCAACATATCAGCTATTAGGCAGACTTGATTTTTGTTCTTTCTGTTGATGTACAATCTCCTTGCTGATTTTAAATTTCTCTCTGTGAGTCTCACCTCTACCTGTTGCTTCACTGTCTCTTGTCTCTGCCCAATTTAGTCTGTTGTAGAGCACAGTTTAGTGAACCCTCTCTGGCTCTTTCAGGTTAGTCTGTCCTCCTCACAGATGCCACGGATTGTCACATTCCATCTATGATCTAAACTCAGCAGCTCTTTGCTAACATGCAAATATAATAGTGTCCAGTGTCACATAGGGAAGGAAGAGATCTGAGTCATAAAGAAGATGGAGGATTTGCACTCAATTTCAAAGGGAGTAGGGTTCTAAGCTACCCGGAACAGAAAGGTGTGTCACCAGAAGAGTCACACAGAATCACTCAGAAGAGTGAGAAGTCTTACTCCTCAGGAGGGAGAACCCAGGGACACAAACAGAAAGGGGAAATTCCACCATAAGGCACCATCAAAGTCACCCTGGAGGAAGGTTTAAGTGCATAAAATAGAAAAAGTTCAGTGTCGCTGGTCCTGGATTAGAATTAAAAGGTGTGCCCCTTAAAGTATGCCTCACATGAGGGGCTTCCAGGTTCTTCCCTAGTGAGCCATATCATCAGAAATTCTTAACTACCTGAATATTTGAATGATAACAATAATGAAGTATAGCATATAAGCTATTCAAAATATGGATTTTTCAGAGTGCATGACCACTGTATTGATAAGCCAATAGTAGTTCCGGTTGACAGAAATCACACACAGACACCATCTGTCAACCAAAGAAGGCTTATTTATCTAAAACAGTGCCTTACAAATTTTGACCATGACCAACAGTAATACTTTTTATTTTATATATACGTGTGTATATATATATATATGTCACAATCTAAATATATGTAGATAACATATACACATTATAATGGGAACACAAAGGTTTCACAAAACCATATTTCCCCTTTCTAAATGTGTGGCACTCTAATATTTTCTATCTATTCTTTCAACGCTGTTTGCATATTGCACTCCATTTTACAACCTACTAATGAGTTGTGATAAATACTGTTTGAAAACACTGATGTGAAGGATGGAGAGAGAAACCAATGCCATCAAGATACAAAGCAGAGAGAGTTCAGCAACATTATCCAATAACAGACAGATGGATGTGCTTTTAGATCCCCTCAAAAGAACCTCACAAGAGTGGCAGGTGATAAATCTGAACGAAGGACACATAGTCTCTTCTGGATACATGCCGCAGAGCCTCTCATCTGAGCCAGGTGAACCTCATCCATTTTGGCATTATGTGGTGTACAATATGATTACAGAGCACTGTAGAATACACTTGGGCATTAACACAGTCCTTCTTAATCACCCTCAGCTTTCTCAGGCTAACTTAACCTGGCCCAAATGCTTCCTGAACTCTGCCACAGAATTAGAATAAGGCCAGCTCCTAGCTGTCTCTGGGAGTCCTGTAACAGGACCTTAGACCAGTTGTAGGGCTGACCCCACAACCTACCACCAACCCTGTTCAGTTTTTTTCTCATGGCCTCAGCTCTACAGATTCAGATTTTTGTTCTGGTAACACCTTGTACATCCCCTCATAAGAAGAAATACACTAAGATTCCTCTACCCATGTATTAGAATTATCCAATGAGGAGAAAGTTTAGAATATACAACATATCAGAATGCATTTCACATACCATTTCATGTTTGATCATACTTTTTCACTATCTCTGTTATTTTTACCCCCTCTCACATTAGAATTTGTACCTTTTTATAAGTTGTTATTGAGTAATTTAGGATTGATTGTAATTTTTCTTTCTCATGTTTTGATTCTTTCCCAGGACAGTGTGTGTCCATGTACACCACATTAGCTGGTGATCAAAGTTCAATTTCCCAGATGACTTTGTTGGATTATCGCTGCTATTATTCCATTAGGTACAACTGATATGAATTATGAACCCACAGTTATACCATTCCCATTTCTTAGCATAAATACTAAAACTTTCATACTATAACTAATATGATGGCATTAGTAATGGCTGCTTCCACAATGGATGTTGACCATTGTCCACCAAAACAACCACATGGATATTGCAAGTCCAACTCTATAAAGCCTGCAGCTTTAAACACGGTTTACCAGAGCCATGCTATTGGATCCTTGGATCCTTCCTCCCAGGCTGCAGACGTCTAGAAAGACTACTGAAAGAGCACATTCTTGCTCTCAATCATTCTTTTGAGTAAAAGACCAAAGTAAGGGTATCAGTCAGGGCCTTGGCAAGAAACCATTGGCACAAACTGGTTAATTCTAGAAGAGTTTTAAAAAGGGATTATTTACAAAAGCATGGACAGAGTATAGGGAAATCATAAATAGTGCAGTACCCCAGGGCTAGGAACAGTGGGGTACCATATAACTCTGAGACAGAGTACACTGTGCAGAGGGGACCTCCTGACAGAACTGAGATTTTTCAGTTGTGAGAGCCTAAAGTGAGTGAGCTGAAAGATCCTCAAAACACAGGTCAGCAGACTAACAAGTCATTCCAATATTATCTTCTACCCCTTCATTATTCTGGCACTTTATCCACAGGGACTTAAGACATCACGGTCCAGGTCTTCACATCATTCCTGCTTCTGATACTAATCTGCATGACAACTGTGCTGATAAACATCAGCAGTACACTCAGACTGACATCAAGACAAGTCATAGATAATATCCATTTATATCAATCAAGGTTTACTAATCTGAAGAATACAGAAGGAAATCAGCACAGTCAGGCATACACAGCAGAGAGATCAGTAATACACACAATGATAAGTGGCATGCAGGCTTCTAAGTCCCTTAAAATCCTTACCTGGAGAGTGCACAATGGCAAGTAATAAGTCTGAATAAGAGAGCATTTCATCCTAAAGGCTCACTCTCAAACCATATATGCATATATACATTCCGCATGTGGCTAATCTGGATGGGGTGCATTTTACCAGTCTTGGTCTTATACTGTATACAATCCCACTGCAGAGCACTGTAGCGGATGACCCAGTCGGAATGAACACAGGTCTCTTTTACCACCTTCAGTTCCATCCCCCAAACTGATAAAACTTTTTTTCACACAAACAGGACAAGTGTCTGGTACCCACATGTTTTCAATATCGTGCGTCTAAACCAATAGCACAAGCTACAGGCCCTATCCTGTCATAATATTACCCAAAAACGTCCATCCAGTATTTTCCTACCAGACACTGTGGGTAGACACATTCTTCCAGTGGTTTCTCGTACTCTTACACATCTTGCCGAGTGTGCTAAGTATGCAAGGCACTGACCACTCTGCACCTGGGCCGTTCCTTAGGGTTGTGTTTGCAGCAAGCAACCTTGAAAGATGAGGTAATGCCCCCTCCCAGGACAAAGAGCAGGCTTGCTTACTGCTTGCTATAAAAGCAGTGGATTCCCCAAGCTCAGTGTCTCTCTCCATAATGAAATCAACCTGGGCCCTCTGCACTGCCCCTGTGGGACTTGAAGGACAAGGGGAACTTATGCAAACATGATAATGTTCATGCTGCTTGCTGTATCGCAAATAATATGACCATTTCTCTGACCCAGAAGTTTCATGTCTTCTACCAGCACCTATGAAACAGTAATATGCTAACTTCTTTATTATTAGCTTGTAAATAGGGTAAAATCAAATCCCAGACCCACCACCAACCTCAATTTGATCGCCACTGCTTTTGGCAGCCTATTCCAGTTGTTAACTCGTCCTCTCTCAGGCCCTTAACCCGCTTCTATACTCTGCTCTATACTGTGAGGTCTGGGATTCTACAAATCATTTCTAATACTCCCTCTTCAGATGCCTTGCCGTTAGTGTCTACCAATATAAAAACTGCCAGATGAGAAGGAAGGAGAGAGAAAAGTCCTGCTTCTCAATCCGAAAGGGTGGCACTTGGTAGCAGTTCCTTTCCTTAGGGAAAGAATCAATGACTGCAGACTCCAAGAACCTGAATAAAACCATCTATTTGGTGTTGTTAGCCTGGCCAAGGCAACACCTCTTCAGCACACCAGAAATAACTGTAATCACTTCTCCAGTACTGCAGCAATAGGCTCATAGGCTCCAGCCCAGGGATGTTATGTTTCTGATCTCTGGGTATAACCCCTTCTTCCTTTTTACTCCTGCAGTACCCCTTCCTTCTCCCTTTTCCTCTTCCCATACTTTTGTAAACAATTCGTTACATGAAATTCCCTCTGTGAAATACCTATACTGGTTTCCATTGTCCTGACTGGACTCTGAATGATACACAGTCTTTCCACCTATTTTGTGGTTTGGAGTTTTAGTTGTCTCCTAGCTTCATCAAAGATATAACACACATTTCTGTTTCTCATTAGTTCTGGGGTGATTTTCAAGAGGAAAAGGAAATTTCTTTAACCTATAATGCCATTTTCATACTGCAACTCTTGCAAATAAGTTCTTAATACATATTATTTTCAATAATACTATCCATATGTTGATAATTCCAAAATGTACATCTTCATGCCAGACCACTCTTCTGAGCTCTATACTCCCATATCCATCTACCTATTTGACTTCTTTACTTGGCTCTCAAGTTTAACATGTCCAAAACAAAACTAATAATTTATCCTCATTGAAAAAAAAAAACCAGTATCTCTCTCTCACCCTCAATCTTCCCTACTTCAGTAAATGGCAACATCATCCACCCAGTTGCTCAAATCAGGCACCACCTAAGAATTAACTTGATTCTCTCTTTCCGATAACCCCACATCAATTCATCGATGACTTATCCATTTTAATTACAAAATATATCTTGAATTTTCCACTTCCACTGCCTCCATTCTGGTCCAAGAGACCATGATCTCTCATATGAACTACTCAATGGCCTCCTAACTCATTTTTCCACTTCTAATCTTCTCTCCCATAACAGATTCTCCATATAGCCACAAGAATTATCTTCTCAAAACACAATGATCTTCTCATTTCACTCCACTACTTAAAACACTACAATGGCTTGCCAGTGCAACTACAACAATATATAATCTCCTTACATTATATTGTATTCTGAGAATCTCTTCTGCATATCCTCCTACATGCACCAGGATTCAACGTAAATTTTATAATATCACATGGTCTGAGTTAAGGAACAGGCTTTATTGTAGTAAGAGAAAACCTATCAACAACAGAAATGAAAGCATAGTTCCTCCTCATCCTCCCATGATTACACAGAGGAACCAGGGCACTGTCAGTTTAGCCGTGTACTTCTCTATGCCAATAGAGGTACCTCATCCTCCCCACTGCTCTCACTTCTTGTAATAAAAGCGTAAAAGCACTTTGTCAGTAGGAAAATAAACAGTCTGCTTAGTGCCAGAAAATCTGGATTTGGGACGCCAGCTATTACAGGAGTTGTCTGGGAAGGCCAGCTGACCAACACCCGGGGAACTTGGAGCCCACGGGACGTTGTAGTTCCCACTGCTGGAAGGAGAAAGTCACCAGTTCTACGGGAACTGACCTTATGTGAAGCACTTTCTGTTGGGGGAAGTGAAAGAAACCCTCTTTTCCCACCTAGCTTGGCCCAGGCAACCTAGATTGAACTCCTAGGATTATTTTTGGACAACTTTCCTCATTGTAGCATAAATTTCCTACAAGAAGAATGATCATGTTTCCCAGCTTGTCCAGGACAATCCTGGTATACGTCTGTCATTCCAAGTATTATTAATAATGCCCCCTTTTGGCTTTACTCAATGAATACTCAGGCTCTAGGCTCAGTCCTTGGAACATAGCAGAACCTCAATAAATATATAGTGAATAAATGAATTTTCTAGAAGTTTGATTTTTATTTTTAGCTCAAGTTTTAGATTCATTTTTTAATGTTGTTGGGTTTCAGGAAACAATCGAAAAGTAAGTGAACAAGAAGTTAGATCCTATTTCTGTATCAGCCATTTATTCATCTAACATTTCTTGAGCATGTACTATGTGACAAGCACTGTGCTAGGTGCAGGAAATCATGACTAGTAAGCAAGAGAGACACATCTACAAAAAATTATATAATGATGTGACTAATCTATAAAAGACAGATACAAAAGGCACCTGTTGGCACAGAGAAGGGAACCAAATTCTTCCTGGAATAGTCACAGCCTTGAAAGAGGAGATGACATTTGAGCTATGTCTTTAAAAATGAATGGGAGCTCACCTGGCAGGCAAGGTAAAGAAAAGGGAATTCCATGCACTACAGAAATAGAAGGGGTAACGGTGGTGATGATTTATTCACTAACATATCACAGATTATCTGAGCTAGAAAATAATAAGCATACATAGTGCTTAATTATGTGCTATGCATCATTTTAAGGTACCTAGAATAAGTCACTTAATTGTCAACACATGAGGTAAGTTCTATTACTGTTCCATTTTTTAAGAGAAAGAAACTAAGGCTCAGAGATTTCATAAAGCTAGTAAGCAGCGGAGCGGGGAGTCTAACCCAGGCAGGCCGGCTTCAGAATGTACTGCATAACTAAAGACCTTAGAGACCACCTATTGATGACACCTCAGTAAATACAAGAGAAAAAACGGGGCCTTGAGAAGAAACATTAGGTCAGGAATAAGATCTTAGATCACCCTTCTCTCATATCACACTGCTTCATTTGCTCCGGCCCTGATCATCCCCATAAACTCTCAAACCATGGGATGCAGCTCAAACCAACAGGCGTTTAACGAGATCCTATACAACGCTCTGCGTCCCACACTATGCCTTTAACATTACTCCCCATTTATCTGCATAACACACTTTATCAATTAATGATCTGCCACTACGGTAAATTGGGAAAAAACACAGAAGATAGTAACTAGGATAGTTGCATCCTTATCCTAGCAATGCTTTAAGCTATGTGATATTAGATAAATTTCTTGAGCTTTCTGACCCTCAGGTTCCAAACAAATAATGAGTAGGGACCAGATGGTCAATATGAATTAATGGTTTAAATCTGGGTCCTGGAGTGAGACCTGGATTTGAATCTGAGTGCCACTGCTCATTAGTTATGTGACTTTAGGCAAGTTGATTTCCCTAAACCTCAATTTGTTCATCTGTAAAACAGGCATAACAGTACCTATTTCATAGAGCTGTTCCAGTGATTAAATAAGATAGTGCCTATAAAAATATAGAATGCAGGAGTATTCTTTAAATATTAGCTATTATTATCATCAGCATTAATAGGGTCATTGCACTATACATTACCTATACTTAGGATATTTTTATGGAAACTTCTATTCATTTAGTGTAATATTTAATACATATGAAAATACATGCAACATATATGTAAGTTATAAAGCAAACAAAATAAGCTCCTATAATCCAACCACCCATCTTAAGAAGTGTGTTTCTTCTCTATCCTACCCCTTCTGCCTTCCTCTAGTTTCCTCTGGCAACTCATCTTGCATTTTGTATTTATCATTCTTTCCCTTTTTGAATAGTTTTATCACGTAGGTACCTATCCATAAACATATTGCTTACTTCTGTTTGATTTCAATCTTTATAAAAATAACACACTATAATCTTGTGCAACTTGATATTAACTCAACATTATGTTTCTAAAGTTATTCTTGTTATAGCTATAGCACTAATTCATTTATACAGCTGTGTAATATTCTACTGTATGCATAATTATCCGTCCATTCTGTTGATGAACCTTTGGGTTATTTCCAGTTGTGTACTATTATGTACCTTGTTGCTATGAACACCCTTGGACACGTTTTTTGGGCCACATAAGCAAGAGTTTCCCACAGGGTGTACCTTAAAGGTGAAATAACTAAGTGAAATTTCAACATTACAAGTTAATGCCAAAATGTTTTCTCAAAAGAAGGTGCCAATTCACACTTCCTTCACCAGTGCAAAGGAGTTTCCATTGGTCTACAACACCCTCTCTCACACTTTGTTCTATCAAATGTGTTGAAATTTGCCAGTGTGGAGGGCTTAAAGTAAAATCTCATTGCAAACCATTTTTCTGGTTTGCATTTCCTTGATTATTAATAAGGTTGACCATTTTTCCATATATTAATGGACCACTTATGTTTCTTTCTCTGAAATGCCTCCATGTCTTTGCTCATTTTCCTACTAAGGTTTTGTTTTCTTATTGCTTTATAAACCTTTATATATTCTAGATTACATTTGTTATATTATTGTGAATATCTTCCCTCCGTTTGTGAACTTCTCATTTTGCTTTCTTTACGGTGATTTTTGATAAACAAACGTTATTTTTTAAGTTAATTTTATTACTATTTTCTAATTTATGTTTTTGTTTAAAAACTTCCAAGCCCCTAAAACATAGACATTGTCCTATACCTTCTTCCAAAATTTTTAAAGTTTTGCCTTTCACAAGTCTTTAAATAACCAAGAACTGATTTTTGCATAAGGTGTAAGGTAGAGATCCAATTTCATTTTTTTCTGCATGGACGACAAATTTTCCTAGTATCATTTATTGAATAACCTATACTTTATCTACTGATCTATAATATTACTTTTATCAAATATCATTTCCATATATGCATGGTCAGTTTCTGGGTTTTCTATTCTACACTACTGTTTTGTTTATTCCTGCATCCATAATATATTTCATTTACCACTATAGCTTTATATTTAAAAAAAAAAGTTTTGCAACTGGCAGAGCAAGTCCTCATTTCATTCTTCTTCAGGAGGATGTTGTCTGGTCTTGGACCTTTGTTTATCAAAACATCTTTAGAATCAACTTGTCCAGTTCCCCCAAAAAACTTCTGGGAATTTTTGTTTTGAATTGTAACATCAATTTGGGGAGGGTTGACATCTTTACATTATTGATGCTTCCAATAAATAAACATAGTGTACCAATGTGTTTAGTCCTCCTTTAAGGTATTTCAATAGTTTTATAATGTTCTCCAGAGACCACACTTGGAGACTCCTTTCATTTTCAGACGTTCTTGTATATGGCACCTTTTTAAAGTTACACATTCTTTGTTGTTGTTTGCAGTTGACTTTTGTATACTGATCTTATTTCCAGCAACTCTTATTATCTACGGATTCTTTTGTGTTTTCCATGTAATCATAGCCATTTGTAACTTTGTTCTTCCTTTCTGATCTTAATCCTTTTTTTTTCTTCCTAACTGCGCTTGCTAGAGCCTCAGCACAAATAGATTGTTAAAGAGAAATGGTGATAAGACATGCTTGCCTTGTTCCTGTTTTAAGAGAAATGCTCTGTTCTACTTCCAAGAATGTTTGAGCACACCTTTGACGTATACTCTTTGTTTTTATTTCCAAACCATGACGTCAAGATTAGCACCTGTCATTAGAGAAACTCCTTTTTTTCAGTGTATTGTCTACATATTGCTCTAGTTTCAGCTCCTAGTTTAAAACTTGTCACTTGGAGGGGCTGGCCCGGTGGCATAGTGGTCATGTTTGCACGCTCCACTTCAGTGGCCTGGGGTTCACAGATTCAGATCCTGGGCACGAACCTAAGCACCACTTATCAAGCCACGCTGTGGCAGCACCCCACGTATAAAGTAGAGGAAGATGGGCATGGATATTAGCCCAGGGCCAATATTCCTCGGCAAAAAGCGGAGGACTGGCAGCAGACATTAGCACAGGGCTAATCTTCCTCACCAAAAAAAAAAAAAAACTTGTTACTTGGAGACATCCCTTTCTCCCTGCAAGCCCAATGTTAGGGACTGAATTGTGTCCCCTCAAAATGCACATGTTGAAGCCCTAATCCCCAATATGACTGTATTTCAAAATAGGGCCTATAAGGAGATAATTAAAGTTAAATGAGGTCATAAGGGTGGGGCCCTGATACCATAGGATTAGTGTTCTTACAAGAAGATACACCAGAGAACTCACTCTGTCAGCACACACAAAGAGGTCACGTGAGCACACAGCAAAACGGTGGCCACCTACAAGCCAAGAACACAGGCTTCACCAGAAACCAACCATGCTGGCACCCTGATCTTGGACTTGAACCTCCTGAATGGCGAGAAAATAAACGTCTGTTGTTTAAGCCATCCAGTCTAAGGTATTTTGTTATGGCAGCCTGAGCTAAGATATTGTACTTAGGATCTGGTTATTTTGCAGGATGGAGCCTCCTCAGTCCAGATTATCTAGTCTGCTATACTGCCAGGGGAAGCATAAGGGCAATACTTCTGTTCTTAACCCTAGTGCTCCTTTGTTTAATAGGACACTGTTAATTAAGGGTCCTCATAACTAAACTATTTATTTGATGAAAAAGTGTATTTATATTCACTCTTTCTAAGGCTAATTGCTAAGGTTTTGTGTACATTTTATGTCCCAGTCCCCTCCCCAAATTTAGAAGAAGACATAGGTTAAAAGCCTGAAGGACTATGGGAGCAGAGGTAAGATGTTACTTCTACTTGCAGTGGAAGGTCATATAAGAGAAAGGATAAAAGTAACAAGCTGATCGTGTATAAAGAAATAAAGGTAAGAATGTGTGAATTAGTAAGGATTAGGTTTAACTGCAAAGCACAAATCAGTGGCTTAAACAAGGCAGAGATTTATTTGTGTTTCCCAAAGAAGTCCAGAGGTAGACTGTCAGGACGGGTACGGGGGTTCCACGGTCATCACAGATCCCAGCTTCTTCTGTCTTCCATCCTGAAGATCATCTCATGGTCTGAGACGGCTATTGGAGATTCAGCCATCGCGTCCACATTTCAAAGAAAAAGCCATGGGTCTGGAGAAGCACAAAAGATGAGCCTCTCAACAGAGTTAGATCTTTTAAGGAACTTTCCTGGAAGCACCACCAAATGACTTCTGCATACACTTCCTTAGCAACCCTTAGCTACAAAGGAGAACTGGAATGCAGTATTTTAGCCGTGCATACTGTCACACCCCCCAATAAAATATGCATTCTGTAAATGTAAAAGGGATCATGGATATTGTGTGGTGTATTAATCATGCTTATTATTTTCTGTATTTTATGTATTTATGATTATATATTTATGATTTATTTATTTTCTGTATTTATGATGCTTTAACATCTTGAGGCCTTGCAGACACTGGGAGGGACTGCCCGCCTCCCAAATTTAGCTAACTCCTAGAAATAGTAAATGACCTTCCTACGGGCATCCCTTTGAAATGCAAACTAACCAATTCTGAGTCCATATCCCTCACTACCCTCTTTTTATCAGTCTCCTGCAGTCCAGGACACTATTCCTCTGCCCAAAACCACCCCAGGGCCAGGTACCTGACAACTAGGGACTACCCCTATAGCCCAGAGCCTGCTGAAAATTATTCAAACTCTTCAATCCTAAACTTGCTCAGTTTGCCTATCCTGTCTCATCCATTCTTTCCCCAAGAAAAACCACAATAAAAGCTCTGGGTCATGCTTTCCCCCAGCTCCTTCTGCCTCCTGACCTACCCTGGTGCTTCCCTGTGAGGTCCTGCATGGTGTGGTATGGTCCTGCGTGGTGTGGCGTGTGCCCTCCTCTTGGGAACTGTAAGTGATAAACTCTTCTTTCAAAGGCAGTTGTCCCCATGTCTGACATCTTACCATTCCTCATTAAATCAAATCCCAGATACATCATAAAGCAGGCAGGCAACTAGGAATCTTTCCCACAATATGGTTTTCCACAACAGAAAGCTGGAATCCTGGCAACATTTGCAAGTTATCTCACAATATCTGCTCACAATGTTTTGGTAGAAGAAAAAAAAAGTCATTCATCTCAACTTCTCTTCTGTGCTCCAGACTCATTATCACCCCACCAAATATAAGCTACAAAGTCTACAATTAAACTATGTTCAAAACCAACCTCATTATCTTTCCTCTTCTCAAATCTGCTCCCACATCCATGTTCCTTAGTCTCAGAAACAAAGTGTCACTATCCACACAGCTGCCCAAGCAGGCGCTTCCGAATTACCTTTTAATTGCCTTTTCTCTTACTACCAAAACCTACTGCATCACCACTAGACCCTGGGCAGGAGCTGTGTTCTTCTTTATAGTACCCCTAACCCAGAGCCCAGCACACAATCTGGCACATAACTGGTGCACAATGAATGAATCAATGTGAAGCCCAAGTGCCCCTCATGTCACCTCTAATCCCCACTATACTAACCTTTCCAGGCTTGTTCAGTAGCTTCCTAACTGCCTCCAGACTGTCCCCTTTCTAACCCTTCACCTGTCTTCGTTGTTCTAAAGCACAATTCTGATGAGATGTCCCTATTTAAAAACTTTCCTGAGCTACCCGTCGCTAAAGTCCCCTGCAAGCTTTCAAGGCCCTTTACGATCTAGCCCCAACCCACTTTTCATGTTTTATCTTTCACTGCTTCATATACTTTCAAGTTTCTGGACCTTTGCTCATGCTGTTTCCTCTACTGAAAACTAACCTAACTCTGCTCTGCTGTGCCCCACAGGACCTTATCTCTACCATTACTAGAGTGCTCCTCACACCATATCACACTTAGCTGCACAGGCTCCTGCTTGTCCTCCCCATCCAACCCCCATCATCCTAGACTGTGAGCTCCTTCAATGCAGGAGTCTGTTATATTCATCCCTATATCCAGGCTTGTTTCGGTGCATGGCATATATAGCAGGGGCCCAACTGACTTATTAGTTTAAAAAGATGCCCAAATTGTAAATAGCCATGGAAGACTGAAAACAAACCAAAAAAAACACTACCAAAGTGGAATATGCGCTCACTAATCCATGGATGTTAGTAACAACAACAAAAAGATCAAGTACAATAAACTAATCTAAAGTTAATGTGCTCTCATAAGTATCCCATGAGACTTGGTGAGATGGGCATCGTAACTGACAAAGTGATATGTCTTGTTTAAAATAACCACAACAGTAATAACAGCCAATATGTATTGAGCATTTTGGCCATGAAAACTCTATGAACAGCAGCAGAGCATTGTCTGACACAGCGCAGGAGGGTGAGAGGATAGTCAAAAAGACCAGGCAGGGTTCTGCTCTGCTGTGCGCAGGGTCACTAGGAGTCAGAAGCGACACAATGGCACTCACAAATTGAGCACTTGATTCAGTTACTCTGTGCTAAGTTACATGTATTACTTTTTGTGCTCTTCACAGCCAGTCTAAAAAGTAGGCACTACTACCATCCTTGTTTTACTCATGGGAAAACAAAACAACAAAAATCCAAGGCAGGGGAAGTTAAGAAAATCAGCAGAGGTCACTGGCTGTTGAGTGAAGCAGGGATTCAAATCCAGGCTGTCAGACTCTACAGACTTAACTCTGAACTATTACAACAGACCATCTTTCTTCCAAATGACAGGCGGGGCAGAAAAACTAAAAAATGTCAACATGTAGACCTGTACGGAAAAACAAGACCCTAAGGTCCAAAGCATGGCAGAGAGCAAATGGATGAAGAGTAAAGAGACAAAAAGAGAAGTTTCGGGGCTGGCCCAGTGGCATAGCCGTTAAGTTCTTGTGCTCCACTTCAGTGGCCCAGGGTTCCCGGGTTCAGATCCTGGGCACGGACCTACTCGTCACTCATCAAGCCACGTTGAGGCAGTGTCCCACATAGAAGAACTAGAAGAACCTACAACTAGGATATACAACTATGTACCGGGGCTTTAAGGAGGGAAAAAAAAAGAGGAAGATTGGCAACAGATGTTCGCTCAGGGGCACTCTTCCTCAAAAAAAAGAAAAAAGAAGGTGCATTATAAAACAAAAAAGAGAGAAGATTCATTATCGTGGCTGCTTGATTCTGACAGCCTAAAAAAGCTACACACCATTCCTATCACAGACTGTGATAGTGAGAGGGATCAATGCCGTGATCTATGCTGTTGATGCCTGCCAAAAGTCTCCTTCTCTAAAGTGAGCCTGACAAATTCGTGAACAATCTTCCTGACAATTCCAACTCTCAGTAGGAAGGAAACAATGAAAGGAGCAAACACTGTGAACTTATTTTAACCAGTAAAGAGACACTGCTTGATAAAAAGGAAGCAAGAGGAAACATATAAGGACAACCTGGTAGAGAAATTAACCGTCACTTATTTTCCTGTAGGATCATCACACTGAGAATCAGCAAGAATAAAGAAGTAGAGGTATTTCTCCCTCACACGTAATCCTCCCTGCAACCAAAACCTAGTATGTATTATACTCCCAGTGCAATTCAGATGCACCCTGCATGGAGCACTGTCAGAAGTCAGCAGTGGTGGGTTCTGGATATGTAGGGCCCGCGGGAGTGGGAGAGCAGGGGAAGCAGTGGGCAGAAAGCAAAATGCAAACTTCACACACCTACATTCAAACCCCAGGTGTGCCTCTTATAAGCAGCATGACATTGACATGTCACTTGCCCTCTCTGTTTCAGGTTTCCTCCCCTACAAACTGGGGATAATAGTACCTTCTTCTCAGGGGACTAGTTAAATGAGACAATGACAAAAGGCACCTAGCTCAGTGCCTGGCATGTGGTAAGCACACAATACACATCAGCCATTAATAGGATTATTGTTACCTTGTAAGAGATTTCTCTACAACTCATTAACCTTGGGATTATCTCTCATTTTCTACAATGATTTCCTCGCTGTTACTCCCACCAATCTTCATGGCATATAATGCAAACCCTAACAGAAAAAAAAGTAAAGCCACCCTGCCCTCGTTTTCATGTCAATGTTTCAGTGCAATTCAACTGAACAACAAACATTCAGCTAGGCTGAGCTGGATGGGGGCAACAGGGTAGTTTGAGTAAAAGATAACCCTGCCTTCAAGAATTGCATGGGGCCGGCCCCGTGGCTTAGCAGTAAAGTGCGCACGCTCTGCTACTGGCGGCCCGGGTTCAAATCCCGGGTGCACACCGACACACCGCTGAGGCCATGTGTGCCATGCTGAGGCCGCGTCCCACATACTGCAACTAGAAGGATGTGCAACTATGACATACAACTATCTACTGGGGCTTTGGGGAAAAAAAAAGGAGGAGGATTGGCAATAGATGTTAGCTCAGGGCTGATCTTCCTCACAAAAAAAAAAAAAAAAAGAATTGCATGATCTCTTTTGGGAACAAACAGAAACTACCATTAATTTCTCCTCACTGAGCTGCAAAGGTTAGGGTATAACCCAGTTAGCAATGACAAGTAATCCCCAAAACAGCCACAGAAACATGTCTTTGGTGTTTTTGGATTAATCATCCAGTGATTTTTAAGAAATGGACGACTCTCTGAGAACTGTATTGGCAGCAAACAGTGACTCTCACATGGGTTGGTCTTTAAAGTTGGTCATTCTGGGTTGTGTACATGTATTAAGAGGTGAATGAAAAAAAGAGAGAAAAGTAAAAAAACGAGGTGAATCAAGCGTCTAAGCATGAGATGCTAAGATGAAGATGGTGAGGAAAAATACATACAAGATTATCTTGTTCACCTCTAGTATATGAAGCAGTACTAGCTGAAGGTGAATGAGTAGAGCAAGCCCAGTTTGGAAATGATAGAAAGGCTTTTTCCCAAAATGAAAACAGCTTTATTTTTTTTATTATTATTATAAAAGATACACCTGTTCAATGCCTAAGGGAAAAAAATTAGAATACACAAAAGTGTAGAGAAATAAAGAAAATTACATATAATCCTCCCTAACCACAACATTTGATGTTTCTCCTTCCCGACTTTTCTAAGCACATATTTCTACTTCTTTTTCAAAAATGGGTAACACCACACATGCTGCTTGATACTTTTTCTCCCACACTTCTACATATCATATTCATCTTTCCACTTAACATAGAATCCAAAAATCAAAGTCACAAGGTAGTTTTCTGCAGGCATATTTCCTGACACTATAAGACGAAAAAGAGAAATGCAGGACACAAAACTTGGACTAGAAGACCCCTACTGCTGTCAGATTCCACGTCTACACTGTGCCTAGACCAGCTTGGGAGTAGTAGAACATTTCGCAGCAGATGGGGCTGCCTAGGTGGGGAGGCAGAGTTTTATGCTCCCATAGCCTGACTGGTTGTGGCCCTCTGGGTCTGCAGTATGATGTGCATGCTGAGGTCTCCTTGCTGATACCTGGCTCTGAAAGCTCTGCTGCCCCAGCCACAGAGCCTTTCAGGCAATCTCCAGTGGGATTTTGAAGAAGAGCCCTGCAGCTCACGGAGATTCTGTAGGACACACTTTTCTGCCCCTGCACCCTGGACTCAGAATTGCTTTGGGTTGGTCATTAAGCACCATATTATTTTCCCAAAGCACAGATTCATCACCCTGTTTAAACAAGAATACTAATCTGCTTAACTTCTCACAACTTTTAAAAAGTATAAAAGTAGCTTTGCTGAGGAAAGAAATAAAGAGCTGCCCAAAAGATAAATTTTATCTACTTTAAACAATTTTGCATAAGGAATGTGGCACAAGGGAGTGAGGACTACACCACCAGACAGTCTTAATATGTGAACTCAGAAAGCAGAGTTTATATGCTACTTAGTGTCCTAGCTGCATGAAAAAAGGATGGCCAATATGAGGAAATGGCAATTAATTTTATACTGTTCCTGGGCAAGGAGAGGATAAAGCTAAGGAACTCCATCTTTCCTTAACCAAACTGCACTATAAGTTCAAAAAGCTGCTCAAGTGTGCATAAAATACCTTAAAACAAAAAGTCAAGGGTCCATAACATAGCACGTGAATTGTGAACCTGTTCAAGTCCAGCAGAACCTTAGTTACAGTTAGCACCACACTCTCAGGCACAGGGGACAGGACAGGTAGCCTGGGGCACAAATACACAGGCTGGGCCAGAGGCCAAGCTGGAGCCCGAGCAGCCCAGAGAGAATGAGGAACTTCTACAGTTTGAACTGGACCACCTGCTCAGCAGCAGCCAACTTCTAAAACACTGCAAGAAACTAGCAGGCAGACCTGTGGAGGACTGATGCGAACTTTAAAAAGTAAAAGCTGTAAAGAAAAACTGAGCTTATTTTATGTAATCTTTATTAATAAATTATTGGTACTCTGTAATGTTCAGGATCTTATAATAGAAGTAATTGTGTGTACACAATGATCTGTATGCATATGTGCATCAAGAGACCATGTGGAGAAATAAAAGGAACTGTCATACCCGAGGTTCTAACCTAGGGAGGCAACGTCATATGTTGTTTAGGGGACTTCCCCGAGAGTTCCAGATAAGACTAAAAGGATAGAGAATAGGGGTTTAGAAAGACAGAGAACAGGGACCCAGAGCCCCCATGTCATCACTTGGAGATGAACTACTTCATCCCCAGTTATATTTATGTCTTTACTGCTGGTAAACTCTATTTCATAAATGCTCCTAGTGAAACTGTCCGAAAAAAAAGGTGTGAAGAAGGTACACTAGCCCTGAAGCTGTGTAGGTTAGATACCAACCACTGTTCAGTAACCCCCTTCAATTTGGGCTGAAGGTTAATATCCCATTGGGATCATTCATCTGTCAACAGTTACCAAGTGTCTATTCTGTACTGAGCACTGGCTAAGGTGCAGGTACACAGAGAAGATATAGTCCTTGCTTTCTAGTATATAGAGCAAACAGATAGGAAAATCAGTCTTTACGACAGTGGGATAAATGCCTGACATATAGCGATCCTCAATAAATACTGAGTGGCTGAATCAGTACTATAGTAGAAGTGCACACAAAAAACAAGGGGTCTTCCCAAGGGGATTTATCCCTTTGCCATAACACGGATGAACCTGAAAGTTCACTATTTTGTATACTTGTACACAGAAACCAGCTGTAAAAGAATAAACAACTAGTGAAATAGACAGGAGCTATCAAGGTTTATGAGACAAAAAGGGGAGGGGAGGCAACAGTCAGGAGAAATATTATCACTCATTCTATATAAAAGAATATTTTAATTCTTGTTCTTAGAAACTATAAAGACTATACATGATTTGGAAATGAGACTATACCAAACAATGGCCAAAGAAGAATCGTCCACTCTATGCCTTCTCTTTTGTCTGGTCACTCAGAAATATAATGTTATCTGTAAAAAAGCCAAAGTATAAATATCATTTTCAGAACTCTTTCTCCATTCCATTTAATCATTCCCCTCTAATACATACATACTTCAGTGCTGTTAATGAAAGAGATTTTAGAGAAATTCTCAAAATATTAAACCACTCTTGCTATGTTCATGAGACACATATACAACAGGCATAAATGGAGCTAAAAGTTGGGCTTCGGCTGTTTGTCAACAATTCAGACTTTGTTAGAAGAGGTGGGATATTCCATCACACAGTTAAGGTCTTCTCAGCAATAAGTTCCTACAAAAGAACTAGTCACAAATTTCAATGCTTGCAATGCTCAGACAGATGCCATTAACCCAGGCAGCACATCCTCACACAGAAAAGAACCAAGGCATAACATTACATGTGCCGGAGGTACGGGGCAAAGAGAGGGTTCAACATATGGCCCCGTCAGCAAAGATAGATTTATTTATGTTTTTAAGTAAGTTTGAACACTCATACAGAAGACATTTTCTTTTTAACTTTTAAAAGAGAATAACTTTTATATACTCATTGTTGGGAAAATTTTTACTCATCAATATTACAGAGAAAGCATTTTTATCCCAGAACATCAGACACTGCTCTTAAAATGTTGTCCCACACACAGTTAGTTTAGCATGAGCAAAGGAAAAGAAGTAAGTAGTACTTCCTATCTAATTCCAAAAGATCTAGATTCTAATAACTTTAGAATTAGTCAAAAAATGGTTATTATATAACGAATGAATATTTGTTCATGACTACAGTCTTTTAAAAATAGAATATTTTGGTACAGAATGGTTATTTCAGAGGAGGGTATCAGAATTAACATCACTGTGTAAAAAGGCAAGAGCGCCATCCTCTGGCCGTTATTTTTAAGTTACAGACATGATCCCTAGGAGGAAAAAATATGCCCTACAAAACAGATCAACCAAATTAAACTCTATTTCCTTCAATTCAAATGTCACTGAAGATCTATTCATTTTTACTATTAGCCATAAACCTATGTTAATGGCTCAATCACCCATGCTAGTGAATATAGTGACAAGAAAAAAAACAAATGTCAAATAATCTGAAATTGCTTCTATTTGGCTTGGTTCAGAACAATTCACACAATCCAAAGTTTCCCCACAATTTGGTGGAATATGAAATTTTTCAGTGCTTCATAAATACATGATCAGTAAAGATTTTAAAATGTCAATTATTTTATTAGAAAGCTTGATTTTCCACTGCTGAAATCATAGGTGTAGTTCTATACCACATACAGGTCTGGAAAAAAAATTTTTGAACAGGTAGATATTTCCGGAGACATGGCAGGGTGTGCAGGAAATGATTTGCTGTCAGGACCCTGAAAAATTATGAAAGCAAAATAGAAAGAACCTTGTCTAACGTCTGATAACGAGGGTAAAAAAATACCTATGTTGATAACGAGGGTAGAAAGATACCTATGTCAGTTTTCAAGGTCAACATACTTCCGAAGAAATCAGTAAGAAAATATATATTATGATTATTATTTATAACAAATTATAATTTGTCAATATGTTATAATAGTTAAGACAGGAACTCTGGAGCAAGGAAAAAAGAAAGGTGAAAAGAAAATCTGACAATTAAAAGAGACTTAAGTTCTCAGACTTCTAGCTTCCAGAATTGTCAGAAACCAAACCAAATTTCTGTTGTTTAAAAAAAAAAATAAGAGAGAGACTTAAGACACATATGAACCATGTGATATCTGGTAAAAAAAAAAAAAAAATGTAACAATAATTTCTTAATATTAGGTGTGATAATAGCACTGTAGTTATGTTTTAAAAAGGAGGCCAGGGGCCGGCCTGGTGGTGTAGCAGTTAAGTTTGCACACTCCGCTTCGGCGGCCTGGGGTTCACAAATTCAGATCCCAGGTACGGACCTACACACCACTTATCAAGCCATGCTGTAGCCGTGTCTCACATATAAAGTAGAGGAAGATGGGCACAGATGTTAGCCCAGGGCCAATCTTCCCCAGCAAAAAGAGGAAGATTGGCAACAGATGTTAGCTCAGGGCTAATCTGCCTCACAAAAAAAATAAAAAATAAAAAGGAGCCCATATCTTTCAGCGATACCTATTGAAATATTTATGGATGATATAATATGTCTGGTGTGATTTGCTTCAAAATAATCCAGGTGGAGGAAAAGTGGCTAGGGGCATAGATGAAACAATACTGGCCATCAGTTGATAACTGTTGAAGCTAAATGCTAGAGTCTTTTTTCACTTTTCTCTCCACTTTTGTATATGCTTGACATTTTCCATTAAAAAAATTAATTTTTAAATGATATGTAATTTTGGCATATCTCAGAAGTTCAAAAACAGTGAGATATTACTATAATAAAATATCTTTCATTCCTATCTACTTATTTACAAAAAACAAGGTTTTTCAGCGTTTGTATCCTAAAAACAAGCAAAAGAACAGAACTAATGTTTAACTGTCTTATTTTAGCAATTTACCTAAGAGGTAAAAGAAAAAAAAAAGCATCATTTGATGCATTTCCAATAAAATTTTAGTTTTTATGTTTAAACATTAAAGTTATTTTGGTCAATGATGTACTAAAAATAACTATAACAATAAAAATCAAGAAAAAACATAACATTTAGAGCCTTATTGTCACAGAAGTTTTAAAAATATTAAATTTAGATTTATGTATGCATTTTTGCTACAAATATAATAGGATGAATAAAAGATTCTTAACTATACAAAATATTGTATTAAAATACACTTCTCAGGAGAAAATGGAATGGAAAAACAAGTTCAGAGAAATAGAAATAATGTAATATTTCCAAATGTTGAAGAGCTTGTATATTTTTATACTGAAAAAAAATTTTAATGTCAATTTAAAGATGTCCAAAGGGGTATTACTGTTTTCAAAATTCTTGTAGAATTTTCAAAAGAGTTTGAAAACTCTGATCTAGGGGATATCTTCCTAACCTTCTTTATGCTTTGTGTGTCCATCTTTTCCATGCTGTTTTGTATTTTGTTTAAGGAGAATAACAGGAATTTAAAACAAAATCATCATGTTAAGCACCAAACAGGTTCTGAATAAATCCGTACAAATGTCAAACGCCACTCACGTTAGTGTATCTCTATCTTTCTCATGCTTCTCCCTGTTGAGGCCAGGTCCTTCAAAGACACTAGATTAAAGTTTTTCTAACTCCAAACAATAAGTACTGGCACAGACAGTTCAATTTATACTCTACTCAAAAGTTACTTGTGAACTAAAACTGTGAGTATAGAGAAAATTTTCTAAAGCCAACAGATAAATGTAGACTCTCAGCAAGCCCACAAACACCACTCAGAATTCTCCAGGTGAGGTGCCTTACAATCTCATTAGCATCAGTACCCACAGCCCCAGTTAGTTACTTACAACACAGCCAAGCAGCCATGCCCTTAAAGAAGGAAAGAAGGAAAGGGGGGGAAAAACAATAAAACTAGCTATTATCACAAGCTTCTTACCAGCTATAATTGTTGTTGCTTGTCGCCTCACATTGTTTTTATCCGTATATTCACCATAGTCTACTTTTCCTTCCACATAAATTCGAGACCTGATATAAATAAAATTTACAGTTTTTAGTCTGGAGATTCTAATATACCTTTATGAGAGAGAGTCAGGTCAGAGACAGTATGAGTATACACTAAAGACTAAATATATAAGCATATAGAAACCCATTTTCCCTACCACTTCTCAAAGTTTAGAATTAAGGGTACTGAAACAGCATGTACACAGACTTGACACATCTAGGTAAAACGGGCAATGTCTTCATCCTTGAGCTGACTGTGATCCTTATGGAAGCTACAAAAAAAAACAAACCTGTTCAAAATCTTAAGCCAAAATTTAAAAAAAAAAAAGGAAACGTAAGACCATGAAAATGGAAAGGCACCCTCGTGGCATCCTTTAAATCTCTAGGATTGACTTCCAATGCGTCCTTTTCCTTGATCTTTGATTTTGAATTCCCTAACAGATTTGTTGATTTTCACTTATTTTTCAACTCCTTTCTATAGTGAGGTTCATGAACTTATTCTCAAGGGACTCAGATTGTTAAAATACAGGTTTTCAGCTTAGTATTTCACTCAGAGTTAATTACTAAGACACTTTCTGCACTATTTAGAAGGCTGAGCTAGAAGACAACCATCTTAGCTCTGACCTTTTAAAGAGCAGAAAATGACCATAACGGCACCAGTTTTCAAAGCCCACCACCACTAAAAAAGTATAATACAGAAAGTAGACAAAACTGGTAACATGACTGGGTGCCAAAGGGAATATACACACAGATTCATCAATCAGTAGGTAAAAATTGCATTAGACATTTTCCTTGAAATTTCCTATATGAGTTTGTGTGTGTGTATATGCACATATTCATACGTACATATATACAGGACAAGGGAGGTACACATGAAGAAAAGCTATGCAGTTATTGAAAAGAAACAGATTTTAGTCATTGCTGATATTCTTTTTCATGAAATACGTTTTATTTCTATAAAACAAGTACATTAAACAAGTACATTTCTAAATATATTAACTATGAATACAACTGCTGTCAAACACACCCTTTTGTCCTTCTGTGGGTTTGCAAAAGACACTTTTTTATACGTAATCAATCCAAGCATTCCAAAAGGGCCTACTAAGGCTTTATAAAAATACAAAATAACTGCTGTGACTACTACCACTATGCCTCACTGTGTCAGGCTTCAGACTTCCCAGATCCTTTGCAAAGGACATCATGTGGGAGCCAAGAGGCAAGACACCCACCATCAGAACCCCAGCCGTGGCGGCATGGGAACTCCTAAAGACATGTGCTGCACTTGCTCACGTGGCACTTAGTACAGTTCGCCTTCTCTCTTGCCTCTTCTGCTTCTATTAATGTACACACCTTATTTGCCCTAAATTATAAGTTCTAAACTATGTATTGTACATCTTTGAATTAGCCACTCAAGGCAATGCACCATGCATACAGTATTAAGCACTGAATAAATACCTCTGGAGTTAATATAGAGTAATTAGTAGCACTCAGGGATAAAGGAGTTACACATTCCATGAGAACACCTGTTGTCAGTTTTTTAAACCACTTAATCTCTAAGATCTTTCCTTCCTCCACTTACCCCTTTTTCACATACTGATATGCCACATCTCTGAGGCCCGGCCGGAATACCGAAATTCTGTGCCACGTTGTCTTTTGACTGACATCACCTAAATCACAAGAATAGGAAACATGGTTACAAATGCCAGCAGACAAAACAAATGCCAAGGACAACATGCCCAGCAAAATCAATGTCACAATTTGTGGGAGAACAGAATAGAACTAGAAAAGAAAGATCTTTTCCAAAAATAGCTTACCTCTAATTAGATAACTGATAATAAATAATGTCTATTTATTGTTGATAAAATTAATACCCCTTTCTTTTATACTCACCCATTTGGTATGCTTCACTTTCCCCTGATCGCCACATCTCATTTGTTGCGAGAGAAAATATTGTGACTGGGTTTTTTCCTTCTACCTGTCTCATGACAGGGTCTTGACCTACTCGCCCAAGTAACTGCACACGATTCAGAGCTGAAACGCAACATGTAGATACAGCGAGATTGAGAGAAGTGTCCAGAAGAGGAACTGCTCAAATACTACTTCAACTTCAATCTTGGCAGTAAGCAAAACACAAGTTCTAGAAGATCAGAAAATAAGTTGAACGAGGGAATAAAGGGAGGCTAGGAGGGAAAAAGAAGTTGGCAGGAAAGGAGAAAATATTCATAGACAAAGTAGCCCCACAAAACAAACATTAAGATCTTTATCACTTTATTGTAAATTCTTCAAAATATCTTTTTTTTTTAACTTTATTTATTTATTTTTCCCCCAAAGCCCCAGTAGATAGTTGTATGTCACAGTTGCACATCCTTCTAGTTTCTGTATGTGGGACGCGGCCTCAGCATGGCCGGAGAAGCGATGCGTCACTGTGCGCCCGGGATCCAAACCCGGGCGGCCAGCAGCAGAGCGCACGCACTTAATCGCTAAGCCACGGGCCCGGCCCTAAAATATCTTTTTTTTTTTAAAAAAAAAAAAAACTCTTATGGTTAAAAGAACGAATCAGAGATCTGAAAATCTTTAGAAATACAAGGGACTATTTCTGTGAAACAATAGCTTTCACAAACATTCACTGTCTCAGCACAGAATCTTGGAAGACTTAGATAAACAAATGACTCAAGAAAATTCTATGGCAGGAAAGTGACAACAAGAGTGAGTAAAACTGACTGCTAAGGGAAGAAGGCCCAGTTTACACGAGGCCCCTGCAGTCTGACGGGGCAAGGCCAAGATCTGAGAGGCAAATTATAAGCCAAAGGCATGATGATTAACAGATTATAACCCAACCAGGGCACCTCTTTGGCAACACATTTGAGAATATTAGCACATTGCTATAAACAACATACTTTAAATTTGGAAATTAACTACTACTTACATCTTTCGAGAATCAAGCTACTAGCTATTTCAGACTCATGTCTTACAAACTGATGAAGTACCTAAAGGGGAACAAATGAGTAAAATGGCTTTAATTTTTAGGCAAAGGCAAATGCAAACAGAAGACCCGCAATATTTGGTCACCATCTAGTCAGTAGCTCCTACAGCAGACATCCATAGAAGACAAGAGATGTGTTTCCCATGCTCCTCCACCACACGGTGCCAGAAGGACCATGCAAACACTTCAGGGCAGCCTACTGCAGAAGCCCAAAGATACAAACGAGGTACTAGAGTATACCCAAGAAAGTTAATTTACAGTCCTCTCCTGTATCTTTTATGGCAACTCTCCTGATTATGGTGTTTCTGTGTTTGCACACAAAAGGTAAAATCAACCACGTTGGAAAAATTCATGCTTTTGATAGACGAATGAAAAAAGTCTAAGATTAACAAATATGGATCTCTGATAAAGCACAAAGATATAACTGCCCAAATCAGTTTGTCAGGGAAAAGCAGTCACTGCCACGCAGGAGCAGCACTCAGTGATATTAACAGCTATCATTACTGAATACCAGCTAAGCACTTTATCACTTATCAATTAATCCTCAGAATAAATCTACAAACTATGTAAAATTATCTCCACTTTAGAGATGAGAAAAATAAAGTTCAGAAAGATTAAGTAACTTGCCCAAGATTCTACGGGAAATAAGCGGCATGTCATGCCTAGAACCCAGGGCCGCAAGACACCAAGGCTGTTGCTTTTCCCACTGCCCTCTGCTGCCTCCTTCAAGACATGAGTACATATCACTCAGCACACCACTGAGTTCAGAGTTCAGAGAGTTAACTATTACATGTGTCAAGTGGTAGCATTGTTAATATAAAAAGCAGATCAATGAACCACCAATCAATGAACACCCATTCCCAGGATACTGTTGGCTATGGAATCCTATCACTATGATTTGGGGCAGAGGATGGGTAAGAAAATAAAGATGTGAGTTAAAATATACATAAGAATCAAACTGCTAACTAGTACCTGCGTGGTGATTCTAGAAATGTACTAATTTGAGTGCTCAGATGAGCCAGGGCTCATAAGTTTTATAGAATAATAATATGTCTCATTTTGGGCATACAAAAATCAAGACCTACCGGAGAAGCCGAAATAGGGAAAAAATAATTTAATTGGGATAATTTTTTTAATTAAGTTTTTAACTCTTTTATATGAGGTTTTAAAGCTATCTTAATACTGTAGTATTAGGACAGTAGTCATTTTTCCATGTTTCACATTTCAACACATAAACAAAAACGTTAAAAATACATTAAAAGGTTAAAGTGAGGATCCAAGAATATAGGGTCAATTCTACAGTACAGTAGGGGAGATGAGAACAGGTTTCATAGAGGAACTGATTCTTCATTAGTCTTAACAGGATGGGGAGTAGGAGAGAGGTGTTATAAAGGAGAATCTACAGAACCTGGTACCCAAACGTGGTAAGTAAAGGAAAAGGGTGGTCTAGGCTGGCTCAAGGCTGGCTAGAGTGACTGGAGAGATGAGGAGTTAGACTGGGTGGAATGAGAAGGAACGTTGCACACAGTAAACTTGTGGTGATGTTGAGACTTATGTTGCTCTCCTCAGCAGGGGTAGATTGGGGAGTGGGGAGAGACAACACAGGAGGTAGGTGGTCAGAAAAGGAACCACCTGCCTTAAAAAAAAATGCTAGAACAATGATTCTCACAGTCTTTAGATCACTAAAGACTTGAAATCCCCTCTAAATGACGTAAATGCAAGTAACACGTTTTAAAAAGTAATGACTCCCGTTATGTGAACAAACTAGAAAATTTTTGTTGTGTTTTAGTGAACATTGTTTTCACAGGTAAACTCTGTCCCCAACCCTCCATATCAAACGAGTACGCATAAAGGGGGTGGGGGGCTCGACAGTCTTTTCCCTCTGCAGTTAAAAGCCTAAAGAAATCTGATCACTGTGGCTGATAACAACACACCTCAGCACTAACATGGGAAAGCGTTACCTGTAATACAGGTCTTCGAAACATGGCTTCTATTTTCTTTTCTTACAGTCTAATCTTTAGTCTTTCCTGGAAAAAAAAAATAAGAGACAAATACTACATCTTACAGCAAGAGCACAAACTCGCTAGTCCTAAATTCCTCCCTGCATTCATGATTTTTATGCAGTCCACCCTGCGACAAAAACACAACCTCCCTGCACATTTGACGAGAAGGATCCCCTCCCCCACAAAAACCCTCCCACGTCTATGTCTTTCCGATCCCCCTTAACTTCTTCTTCCTCCAACCTATACAAAAACTTAGGATTCTGAGTTAGTATGCCCAATTCCATTCCACTGTCTTCCCAAATTGCATTAAAATGCAAGCTCCCTTACGGCAGAGATTTTTGTTTGATTTACTTACTGCCACACCCATTACTTCTACAACACACAGTGAGGCTCAATAAATACTAGAATGTCATCAAGAGACTTTAATCTGGAAATTGCTGCTGCAGAAATTACTGCCTCCATGCCCGTTAGCAAAGACCAAGGACATGCCTGGGCTCCCCTTCCCAAAGGTGGCGCTCCCAACCAACAACGTAGACGGCAGGGAGGTGGCAGCAAATCGCGCACCGCACCGGGGAGAAGAGAAGGGCCTGCCACCGCCCCAGCACCACCTTCCGACCCACGCAGGGCCGCACGCACACCCAGCACGGGACTCCACACTTCTCTCCCTCACCTGACGCTCTAGCCCGAACAGCCTTCAAGAGAGGATCACTTCCGGGTACAGCCGGGACGCAAGGCTCGCGAGAGGAAGAAGAAGACGGAAAGGCCTCGGCGTGCGGCGTAGAAACGCTGCCGGCCAGCGCCGTGGGAAACACGGCCGCTTAACGCGGTAGTTCCGGGAGTTTCTTTCCGGGTGCGAGAGGATGGTCACCGCCACAAGTGGTGAATGAACTGATGTCAGGTTTCTAGTGAAAGGAAATTATTTGATGAGGTTCCCAACTGCGTCCGGGAGAGGGCGAGCTAGGTCAAACAAAAGATAGCTCTGGGGGTCGGCCCCGTGGCTTAGTGGTTAAGTGAGCGCGCTCCACTGCTGGCGACCCAGGTTCGGATCCCGGGCTCGCACCGACGCGCTGCTTCTCTGGCCATGCTGAGGCTGCGTCCCACATACAGCAACTAGAAGGATGTGCAGCTATGACACACAACTATCTACTGGGGCTTTGGGGGGAAAAAATAAATAAATAAAATCTTAAAAAAAAAAAAAAAGATAGCTCTGGCTCTGGGAAAAGCTAGGAAGGTCCAGGCCCCCTCAAGCAGTCAGAAAACCAGAAAAAGGAGTAAGGAAAGAGCTGAGACAGCAGAATTTAAAATCAAGATAAATAATATTTTAATGCAATATTTTAAAAAGTCAAAATTAATGCAAAAAATCCATGATGAACAAAAAATTAAAATTTTAATTAAATACAAGATCTGAGCCATACCAGATCCTGAGGCACAAGGAAAAATGTGTGTCCCTACATACATGTTTTTATATATTTAAAAAAGTTCTTTTCCAGAAAATTAAAGTACTTGAAGAAATGTCGAAAATTTGAAAAGTAGGTGTATGAAAACTCATAACACTGGTTTAAGTTTAAATATTTTATTTATACCAAAAACTGAATTTATTATAATTTGTATAATTTTATTTTCCTGGCTTTAATGGAAGTAAATTGATCAATAATACTTTCAAAATCTACTTCTTTGTGTATCTTATTTCCAATTGCAAGAATTGCCACGTCTGACAATTTTTCTTGACCGAGTGGCAATCTTAAGTAATTTTAATTAACTTCAGCTTACTGACTTTGTCTTTATTTAAAACTCTGATATTTTGTTCATGGTGGATTTTTTCATTAATTTTAATATTTTGAAAATATTGCATTAAAGTATCATTAATCTTGATTGCTGGTTTTCTTGGCATCCCATAAATGTTGCCTCATTCACCCTAATCCTGGCCCTGGTAAGAAACAGCAGTATAGAGCCCCACAGGCTGCAGAATACAGGCCAGAGGGGCCTCCCCAGGTCTTCCTATCTCCTGGTCCTGGCTCTGTCCAGCTTCTAGAAAAGGAAGGTACCCTCCAGATCATTCTAACATGCAAATCTCTTCAGGACCGTGCTTAAAACCCTTCAATGGCCCGTTCTTGCCCTTATATGAAAAAATATGAACTATGTAACATGGTTTCCAACATACACCTTAACCCACCTCCTGAAAGTCTGACTTACTAGTTGGTATATTGCTAGGTGCTTATCTCCATTTTACTTCCACCTTCACAGTGTTTAGTTCCTGAAACATACCATGTCATATTGTGTTCAGGCCTTCCGCTGGTATTAATCACCCCACACACCACCCACGATGTTACTACTGTCAGTGCCCTCCAATGATTTCCTATTTAAAAATCCCACTTCTGGGGCTGGCCCCGTGGCGTAGTGGTTAAGTTTGTGTGCTCCGGCGATGGCCCAGGTTAGCGGGTTCAGATCCTGGGTGTGGACCTACACCACTGGTCAGCCATGCTGTGGCAGCAACCCACACACAAAATAGAGGAGGACTGGCACGTTAGCTCAGGGCTTATCTTCCTCAGGCAAAAAAAAAAAAAAAAATTCTACTTCCACTTGAGCTGTTGAGTCAAATGAAAAGCTAAATTCATCCTTTCCTTCAAAGTCAGTTTCCCCCTTCTAAGCTCCTTGCTTGTTTTGATGGTACCGAGATTCTCCCAGACTTGAACTTTGGAATCACCTTTAAAACTTCTCCCTGATCATCTACATATGTTCATCCATATCCAATCACTTGGCCCTAAGTCTTTCTTCATTATGCCACTAATATCTCCCTCTTCCATTCTACTCACGAATACTTTGGAGTGAGGTGTGTGGAAAAGGTTGAGCAGAAAGCACCATGCAAATTGAAACTAGAGACACCTTGGGTGAACTCTTATAGCTTTATAAATAACATCTTAGTGGGGAATCTATGCTAATCTGAGTTCTCTCTCAGTCAAGAATTACCAACACACATTCTTAGACTTTGGCTGGAGAAAGTTGCAAGTGCTGCTACTTTCCTTTTTCTTCTTTGACAAAGAAAAAAATACTAAAATACACTAAATTTTATGACGTATAATGTGATGGAAGAACGGAGTTAAAGCATTTTCTTCTGTTATCAAATAGATCCTCCTTTCCAGCAAAGCAAATGCTTCAGCGTCACTTTGCTCTCACTGTCCTCAGCGTCAGAAATGCCTTTTCCCTACACTTTCAAACTTCTCTACTCCAATAGTCCCTCCTTTCTCTCTTCTCCCATTTCGCTTTCTTTACACACTCAGTCTATCTTGTACTAGAATTTAAATGCCCATGAAGGTGCCTCCTTGTCCCCATCGATTGTGAGCTCTTAGAGGACAGGGACTTTGTTGTGACTATCTAGTTAGCAATTATGCTTTAAAACAAGAACAGGCCTTAGAAGGACCCAGGCCACAGGCCAGAACAAAGAACTAGGAAGAACCCAGAAGTATACTCAAATAGACCTGCAATTAGAAGATCAAAGAAACAAACAAAAGAATCAAGGACCTAAAAGAGCAGCTGAAATGTATTTTTGTGTTAAACACACCCATTTCCAGAATCTACAATTTTCATCTTGATGAGGAAAATCTGAAACCTCTCCATGGTGTGCGTATACCTGCACACACACTTGAACGTAATCGTAGACTCTCTGTAGTTCATCCATGGACCCAGAAAGTGCCTTCTCAATGCTGAGAAGTGGTGACAGGTAGCACTGTGGCTTTAATCAGCCACCATTACCCCTGGCAGTAGTAGAATAATTGAAGGCTTCCACTCTTTGCAAAGCTAGCTAAGGGACGTGTCTCTGATATATGCCCAGGGCCACAAAGTTATCTTTGGCCTTGCCTTTTTTCCCCCTAAATTAAAACAAAGTCTCAGGTAGAGGCATCAAGTGGTAAAGACCAGGGTTGGCAGTGCTTTGCCACAGAGAGGAAGCTTTGGAGAATTTTGTTGCTGTAAAAAAAAACATTTTTTAGATATTTTAACTTACTTTTAAATCAGTTTTTTCCTCAAGTCTCATAAAAACTGTTCAAAAGTTTAGCACTTATTACCTACACTGATTACTAACATCTATTTTAAATTGATTCAAAAACAATTTTAGCAATACTTCATAGTTATTATGGCTATTTTTTACTGCTGTTAAATTAAAATCAACCTGATAATTTTTATGTAATCCAAGATTGAGATTATGATTCATATAGAGACAAAAAAAAAAACCTAATTGTTTAGGCTGAAATGTTGAATTTATCTTTCAGTGTTCATCTTTCTACAGTTTTAGATAAATGGCTTCCATAAATTGGTACATATGTTAGAGCTTAGCAAAGCCCAGTAGTATTTCTTTAAGATTTCTTTAACTCAAGGTTATCTGTTGGCACCTTAATGTCAGTGTTCCTGTTTAAGATACATCTGTAGAAAAGCAACATATTTATCTCCTTTAAAGTGTTTAAATTTAACTTCTTTAACGTTCCCGCCCAATGATGTTAATATTTTGATAATTTGATACTTAATAGTTCCTGGGTTCTTGTGATCTCAGTGCAGAAATAGAACTTCATGACTGAGAACGGAGCTTCTTCCTGAGGCAAGGGGGAAACTTCTAACTGAAATGGAAGGGATTAAATCTGGAGCCCATTAAGGCCCAGAGCCTCTCACACTCAGCGTCCATGCAGCTACCTGCTCTTTTGGTGACTTCCTGCTACCGCGGAACCCAGCAGGACGGGAGGGAGAGATACCAATAGTCTAGCACCAAGTCATTCAGGTGCTGGGTAGGCTTTGAGGAACATGGTAGAGAAGGGGTCATAGACCCTAATAGTAGTTGTCAATACCTGAGAAGACACGTGTAACCAGAGAATTTTGGTCTATTCATTGCATAGTCGTAATGACGTACCTGTCTATAAATCACAAATTGTGGTTGACCTTGCACTGTGCTGCAAGGGACATGGCTGAGGCGGGAGAGGCAAGAGATAAATTAACTCAATTTTAAAACCTTGAATAAAGACTAGTTTTAAAAAATGGCAATGGACAACACAGAACACTATACCCCACTTAATTGCGTGGAAAGAATTGCTACTCCAAGATAGAAGAGTAGTATGATGGTTTATTCAATTAAAAAAACCTAATTTGCTTTTAAAAATTAAGAGAAAAGAAGAAAATAAGGCAGCAAAAAAGCCTACAAGCTATTAACAGGCTACCTCCATTAATATGACACAACTAGAAGTTATCAAATGCCTTTATGGCCAACATCATTTTATATCGTAGCCTGGCCATTATTAGCTTTTGGGCCCGTGAAGCTGGAACTTGAAGCCAAGACCTGTTAGTACCAACCCACCAAATTCTCTCACCTGTCTACTCATGAAATGGTTTCCAACATAAATTTCTCATTCTTTGTTAGTTCCATATTACAAAGAAGAGTGCTTTACACATATTTGGCTTTGGACAAGATAAAAATCTTTATTTACAAATATTCCATTCCTTTAAAAATATGTACAGAGAAAAGGATTTGGATAAAATATGGTAAAATCACAGTAAATGAAGCCAAATTCTGATAAAATCAGGGAAAAATTGTTGACACCCAGGAAATCAAAACCAATCGTAACAGTTACAAGAGGATTAAGGCAAGTAGTCTGTGGGAGAATAGCCACATCAAATCTCCCTCAAACCCCCTACCCAATGTTTTTGTTCCATAAGTTAATAGCCAGCTCAGAAATTTCAAGTTATGTGTAGTCTTACTTCTACCCACCTCACATAACGGAGTCATTTGTTTAATAAATACAATATCAGAGAAAAGGGTTATCTCCATTCAGAAAATACAGTGGGAAAGCCACTTGCTCAAAGGCTGAGAATTCTCTTAGGAATACCATCATATAACCTGGGAAGCATTGTTGAAATCCAGGCACACTTTCTTGTAAGCTGTTACCTCAACTCAAAACAAAATTGTATTCCTTTCTATGCACAGCGAGAGTCCCGGGGACCCTTGGTAGGTGATCAGCTACAGCAACCTCTTAGTCCATAGGCTGCACGAGGGCCGCCTCCTCTTTCAGTTCAGAGGCCCATGCTTTCCCGTTGTGCATCAACAAATGTGACAAGGGAACAAACTGTTGATAGGCGCCGTTAGGAATACAACGATGGAGAAGAGAAATGGCTGCCAATTATTGTATCTGGAACCATTGCTAAGAGGAGGTTAACAGTGTTAGGACATTGGCTATAATGCTAAATTAGGAGTGGCTTTTGAAATCTTTGGGCAGTCAAGTTGGTTCATCTTTCCATTTACAAGAGAAAGGCTGACAGGTCAATATCTGTTTCTGGAAGCTATACGGTAAAAGGTGGGAATAGTGAGAAATGAGTTCTTATGGGGAAGACGTCCCACAGGTGAAGCTTGAAGACTTGGCACTCTTTCTTCCCACCAGGCGTTTGCTTCTTGATCCTGTGGGGGTCCCAGAGACCCCAGGGTCACCAGGGCCTTCTGGGGGGGACTGGGCCTGCTGGGCTTCTCTCAGTTCCCTGGCAATGAAAGAGGAAAAATGTATGTTACTTGATCCTAAATTAGAGATAAGATTTATGATCAAAACTAACATATAAATAGATTTTTCTTTTTATTTCAGTATTTATAGAAATAAGCCTGAGCTGTATATAGAATAGAAAATTAGCTCCTGTGATTGTCTTAAAAAGTAGCTGGCACACACATGCCACAATACATGGCAGGTTCAGTTTCCTAAATTCTACTAATTGGGGCACAGGTGGTCTTTAAAATTAAAAAAAAAAAAGTGGGGGAGCAACACTACAGACTATATATGAAAGCTCCAGAGGTCCGTAAAGCACAGCCCATGGGTCAAATCTGGCCTGCCACCTGTTTTTGTAAATAAAGTCTTACTGGAATTCAGCCATACTCATTCGTTTATACATAGTCTATGGCTGCTTTCACGTTACTACAGCAGAGTTGAGTAGTTGCCGCAAAGATTATATGGCCCACAAAGCATAAAATATTTACTGTCTACCTCTTTACACAAAAGTTTGCCAACCCCTGGTCTTCAAGAAGGCATCTGCCCCATCTCTGTGATGGGTGCTCATTACTGTTAATGGCTGATGACAGTCACCTGTGTCTCCACAGCTGGCTTCACAGAATGTACACATCACACCTTAAGAAATACTTCTATTCCTATGACAACATATATATAAGTACTTGTATTTTGTTTATTAGCTGGGAAAATAGAATCCAAAACTAGAGCAAAAAAATATTAAGTTGCTTATTAGGAAGAATTACCTGACTAAAGGCTTAGAATCTCCACAACTCATTGCCAAGAAATCATTTTGGGGACTTTTCAAGTTAGTCATTCCAAGATAGATTGTGTATCCAAGAGAAGTTGGACTTCTAAGCTTATTTTAGACAAGGACTTTTTCATCTCCTTCTTTTATACTTTGAACAGTGCACAGTGTATGTAATAATCACTTAAAAATGCCTTGAGAACTCTGCTCAAACATCACTGCCTGACCTTTATACCAACCCTATCCCATCAATTTAATTAATTTCCATTTGTTTAATGAAGGAATTAATAAATGAATGCATGCATGAATACAAGCTTACAGGAATAAGTAATAAAGACTGCTTCCTTTGGCTTGGAAAAATACCTTTTCCTCTAAAAATGTACCAAGACAGTATCTCTACCTGACCCTGAAATTTAATGGATTTCTAAAATTGGTCTCTTCCCACCTTAACTATGGTTATCTTGTATTGGGTGATCATCCACCAGTTACTTGAATACCTGTTGTCACTCAGAATCCCGCTAAGTTTTCTTTACCAGTTGTATTTCCTTGTATTCCTCAGTTTGCTTCCTTTGCATTAACTGGAATTTTCTCTCTCAAGCAGTCTAGTCACATAGCCTCCAGCCCCATACTACAAAGGGACTCATGCTGCTAGTCTCTTTGTGGGCAGAGGCCTATGTATTATAATGTTGGGTGCCACTTGAATCCATAGAAAAGACACCAGACCACTCATATCACTGTGAGTAGTAGGCAAATAGATTCTTTCTTGACTCAACATCCAAAACCTACCTTTCCAGTGTGGCTGTCTTGAACTTTTCCAAGTTAAGCTGCTCCTGGAGCTCTTCTGCTTTCCCCAGGGAGGGACGGAGAACTCGACTTCTGGCCAGAGCTGCTGCAGAAGGTCTCTCCCCTGGATCAGGGTGGATCATGTTCTGATGATGTAGCACCAAAAGGGAGGAAACAAAAGCTTCAGTGTTGGGAAAATATCCCCACCCAAGCCAACCCCAACCCAGCATCTGCTGGTGGATTTTATGAAACTTCTTCTTCTTTTGTACAGAGGGAAGAAATAAATGAAAACTTAGCTCCACCTGGGACAGGAATAGCATCCCTAGCTGGTAGCATGTGTCATCCATATCTTTGACTTGTCTTTAAATATCACATTTTAGATCTAGTTGGATGATTAACTAGTCTAATGCCTTAATTTTAAACAGGGAGAAATTGAGGTCCTGACATAAAAAGTGATTCGTCCAAGTTATTGACCTGGCCAAGACTAAAACCCAACTTACCCAACTCCTAGTTCAACGTAGTTTCTACCACAACATGCTCCTTTTTGACTTAAAGCTAATTAAGGATACCCCACCATGACAGTATTCCTACATAATTTATCTTCAGGTAGAGGATGTCTGTAACCTAAAATGATTTGAATACAGTAGAAAATACCTAATTATATACAGCAGCTAGCAGTGTCGTATAATGAAGAAAACACTGAACCTTCCATCTGGCGTCCAGTGTTCAGAGCCAGCTCCACCACTTACTACATAACCTTGAGCAAGTCACTTAACTTTGCTGAAACATGGTTTCCCTTTCCTGATATGTGGGATAGCAATATTCGCCTTCTGGACTGTTGTGAGAATTAAATGCAGTAACATATATGTATTACCTAGCACAGGGCCAGCATTGAGGTACTCAATAAGTATCAACTAAATCTAAGAGCAGTTTACACACAGAAATAGATGATTAGACTACAAACAAAGGACCTCCACTGTGAGGAAGGGTTTGCCTCCTTCTTTCAGGAAAGCAGAAGTGAGAAAGAAGGACAAGTTTGTAATTAAATTCGAAGTTTTCAGGTAAACTGTGCAACTCAAATTTAATCTTCAAAAGAGTAGATATTTCTAAGGCTATTTTAGGGATCCTAAGCAATCCTGTTCCTTAAGCCATGAAGTAAGTCTTACATATACATTTTGTTTCCTTAGTATAATTCTAAGCTTCTCAACAGTGTGGTTTTTTTTGTACCTCTGTTTCACTGTAATACCTTCCTTTCCTTATCCCTACACATGCACAGATTATCACTGAGTACAAGCAACACATAGATTCCTGAATTGATGTTATGCCTTCTTCCAATAGCTCGAATGATTGGTGGTATTGTCAGTTATTAATCAATAAAGTAGCTTTACTTTCTTCTAAACACTCAAAATTCAATTTTTTTAGTGATATCATCACTGCTACCATTGACAGTAGTTAAAACCCTGAAATAGGAGCAAAGAGACAGGTTTGATTTTGGAGTTAATCAATTATCAAAGGTGAAATACAGCCAAAGAACTGCTCTGAGCATTGGTTTCCTCAACTGGCTACCTTACAGGGCTGTTAGGAAGGGCAAATGAAAAAATGCAACAAGACTATTAAACTATACCATAAAAGGTTTTTATGATCTCCTCTAAGTTTCCTTGCGAAGCTTTCAATCTGTCCTGTGCCTTTCCGGGCTTCCTAGTCATGATTCCTTTTTTCCTTCCGTCAATGGCACTCCCAACATCTGCATTTTCCTTTCCCCACCTATTTGGCGTTACATTTAAAACAAAAAATAGACATTTCCATCTTCTCTTCATCTCATAAGAGAGATCACCTTAAGTAGACCGCAGAATTCTTCTGAGAGCTCCTGAGGAATGTCCGGAAGGTTACCCTGACGGATATGATGCCACGCAGTGCCATTGGTAGGTAAGGACTCTGCTCCCGCAGCCACTGCAATTGTTAATCCCAAGGCAAATATGTCTGCTTTGGGAAGGTGCTGATAATCCTTCAAAACAGAAGACAGAAAGGCCAGTTTGTTTGCCAAGTGAAGTGAGTCTAGACTAAAATATAACCGGTAGGAGAGGTTCATTTGAGTGCATGTGAGCTTAAACAGACACAACGAGTAAGGTCACATCCGCTGTGGTTAGTGGTGCTTCTAGAGCAGCTAGAGGATAGAGCACAAATCCACCTGATTAACATTGCTGCACCCTGAAGAGTCTAATGCACACTCTTGGTACCATTTTGCTCTGTCAGACTCAAAGGGGCTTGAAGCAGAGATTGGCTGATCACAGATAGGAAAGACTCATTTTTTTTTTCCTGATTATCATCCTGGAGGAAGTTGTATCCTTCCTAGGCCTGACTCCACAGACTTCATAGAAGGTGGCTAATGACTAAAGGTCATTTCAGTGGCCAGAGCTGGTGGTGCTATCAAGAGGACAGTCGCATGGTAAAGATGGGTTGGACCAACAAAGGCTTCCTTCCTATTAGGCAATCCATAAGTTTAGGAAGTCTAAGAAATACTAGAAACAGTAAAGAACCTTTACAAAGAGCAGTACAGACATTGATTAATCCATGATTGAGCCAGCTTCCCTCACGCTTTTATGGAAAAATTTCTCTTCTATCTTTGGTCTCCATTGTGAATAGGAAAAGGATAATATAAATTTAAATTATAAATATATACTTTTCATTTCCTGTACTGTGAACCTTCATTTGTGAGTCAAAATTTTCAATAGACTATAAAATACCCCCCATTTCCATAATCTGTACCTCTTGCAAAATCTCATTAGCCAGGAAGCGACTATCTCCCTCTTCCACTTTGGGTTTGCTTATTGATGTCACATGACCCAAGTCACCTAAAAGAAGAAAAAAGAAATTGAGCTCTTTAAAAGCATGGCTTGGGCCGGCCCCGTGGCTTAGCAGTTAAGTGCGCGTGCTCCGCTACTGGCGGCTGGGGTTCGGATCCCGGGCGCGCACTGACGCACCGCTTCTCCGGCCATGCTGAGGCCATGTCCCACATACAGCAACTAGAAGGATGTGCAGCTATGACATACAGCTATCTACTGGTGCTTTGGGGGAAGAAAAGGAGGAGGATTGGCAATAGATGTTAGCTCAGAGCTGGTCTTCCTCAGCAAAAAGAGGAGGATTAGCACGGATGTTAGCTCAGGGCTGATCTTCCTCACAAAATAAATAAATAAATAAATAAAAAATAAATAAATAAAAGCATGTCTTTCTTGGGGCTGGCCCGGTGGCATAGTGGTTGAGTTCGTGCACTCCACTTCGGTGGCCTGGGGTTCGCAGGTTTGGATCCCAGGCGCGGACCTATGCACCACTTATCAAGCCATGCTGTGGCAGTGTCCCATATAAAGTAGAGGAAGATGGGCTCGGATATTAGCCAAGGGCCAATCTTCCTCAGCAAAAAGAAAAGGAGGACTGGCAACAGATGTTAGCTCAGGGCTGATCTTTCTTAAAAAATACATAAATAAATAAAAGCATATCTTTCTTAAAACTGGGATAAATGAAGTCATCAGTATAAATTTTATAGGATAATAGTATACAGGTCACAGTATAAGACAGACTTACCAATTTTATACATCACATTGGCAGAGAGAAACCAATCAGCTTCATTTTCGATCTCTTCTGGGACTACAGGAGCGTCACTTTGCATCTTATGACAAATGAAGATGTTGCCTGAAAAAATACAGAATTGACATAAGTAATGATTCCTAAGCTTTCGGATTCCTAAGAATCCAAGGATTCTTTTCTGTATTCAACATTGCAGCCACCCTCCTTTCCTCCTCTTCTGTGTGCATGTAACAAGACTACCAAGGTTTCTTTTCTTCCATGGAATCTCTCACACTACTTCTGAACAGCTCAGTGATTGCTAATACCTATTTAAGTGAAACTGATCTTAAATATACTGCATCCTCTGAAGAGGCTGGTGGCCTCAAAACAAAGAAATAAGCAAAACACACAAAACAGAAACAACATTTCCTTGAGTTTCACATTAATGAGTGTGAAAATCATTCATTTCTGCTCACTTCGATCAGCGCTAAGTATATAGCATTAGTCACAAACACAGGATGTAGCCAATTTGCTGTCACTTATCTATGCAGGAAATGAAATACCTGTTTTTATATTTTGGCTTCACTATGTGTGAAAGAGTCTTTTCTCTCTGTCTCCTGGGCCCAGAGGGAAATGGTTAAAGCTCTTTAACTGAATTTTTTTTTTTTTTTTCCTAGGAGAAACAAATGAAAGCGATTCTGCCGGCAGACAGCATCTTGGACACTCGATAGACACACAGGCACAGATTCTGACAGTCGTGGGGGAAGAACTCCACATGGCCAGAGGAGCAGAGGGGAGTGGTACTGACTGGGTTTGATGTCCAGGTGCACCACGCCAGAGCTGTGGATGTACTTAAGCCCAAGGGAAACCTGTAGAAGGATGTCCTTGAGTTTCGGCTCCTGGAAATGATTGCCGGACTTCGCGTTTTCAGCTATAGCAGCCTGCAAGCTCCCACCTGGGAAAGAACAATGGAGAGTAGCCCCACAGAATGAGAGAAAAGGTATGAGTCTTATAGATGAAGGCATAGTAAATATCCAATAAATTCCTCGTGAATGAACTCAGTCCAACAAGTCTAGATTATTCTGTGTCAGTGCAAAACATAATATCTGTCTCCTGTCTATACCACAGACATGCCGGAAAGAAGAATTACAGGCCTTTAAAGAGGAAACGAAAACGCCATACCTCAGGTATCTGATATGCGGCCCCACCGCCTTGAGTCTGCCCCAACCAACATTTTAAATCTTTTCCCTAATTATTAACCAGAAGGCCAATCAGACCTAGTCATATAGCCACCAAGCTACTCTTGGTGTTGATGATTAATTCCATGTCAGTATCAAGCCAATAATTATAGGCCATTGGTAATTTTAATGTAATTGATTCTAAGTTTAATTCCATTAAAAATGTATCATGAAATAAGAACATTTAATGATTGCTGACCCAAGGAAAATATAAAACCTCAATATACACCTAAATCCTATTAGAGCCACAATATTTGTGCATCAACTGTAGACTCTTGATTTATGACTGTTACCAAAAAATAAGGTCTGAGCTCATCTGACTACCTGATCTTGGATGTCCCTGCCCTATCTTAAGGTATTAGAATGCTTCTGAACCCTTTATTCATTAATTAGCATTCACTGGCAGCCTCTTCGGTCAGATTGTAGAGTCCTGGGTCTCCTTGCAGTTATAAGGCCCATAGCTCCACCCTTCAAGTATGTAGCAGAACAGTAGGACCTGAGATGGTAATAGCATTTTTTAGGAAATCCATATTTAAAAGTGTCCTATATAAAACTGAATTTAAAGATTGATCTGTCATGTTAAAATGATTAAGTTCAGGAAGAAGAATTCAGCCCCTTTTAGAAACACGAAGAGGGCTCAAGTAAAGGGGTTTTTTTCCTGGGAATCTTCTTAGAATTTATGTTCTATAGATGACATTAATTAGAAAGGAAGAATAAGTAAAAAAAGAGTATGTTGGAGCTTGTTAATAACGAAGTCACCTCAAGACTAAGTTTGCGGGTGAGGTTAGGAGTGTGACAGGAAGAGAAGGCTGCGTCCCGGCCCACGTCCACTGGAACTTGTTTCCTTACTAGCCTGGGAGTTCCATTAGGACAGGGGCTGCGTCTTATTAGTCTTCGCTTTCCCAAGTTCTGGCATATAATAAATGTTATCTGAACTGAATGTCTATCCTGGCAACAGAGGTAAAAGAAAGACTGAACCAAGGACCCTGTAAAGGTACGGAAAGAAAGAAGCATCTTGGGGTACTCAGGAACCCTTTAATATGTGTTTTTATATTATAAGCAGAGATATTTCTAGTCCCCTTAAGAGCTACAGGTCTTTAGTAAGGGTAACTAGACCAGTGCTAGCAGCACTTTTAAATACCTAGAAGCTCTGTAGGTAAGATTCAAGTTAGCCAAGTAATAACAAACAATGGTAGAAGTTACTAAAAGTACTCATTTAGGCAAAGATATTAGAACATCCTTATTTTGCTACAGCTGAAGCCAATTGTCCACCTCTTATAGAAGAGCATAATTAATTGTGCTTTACTAAATAAAATTAACAAGGAAGTAGGTGCTTATAGACATAGCAATACTGATTGAACTGTAAACTTCATCCCCACTAATGTCAGCCAGCTACCCTGGAGCCTTCACTCCTTAGCCCAGGGTAGCACCTGGAGATGGCTGCTGTGATTGCCAGCACTGTACCCCAGGAGGAAACAGCCAGCTCCTGCAGCTCTTCTTAACCATCTTTATGAGATGAGCTGCTGAATTCCCTTCTTTAGATAAAATAAAGGTACTTTCCTCACTTGGCGCGCGTGCGTGCGCACACGCACACACACAAAAAAACTTACAAAAATGTGTCTGTTTTCCTGTCTGCTCCTGAGGCCAAACAGACACCAAAACAAATAAATAGCAAATGCCTTCTAACAATAAAATGTAAAAAGCAGACCAACAATTCAACAGGATATTTTGTTCATACATTTGTATTCTCACAATCTTGATTTTATGTTGCTACCTACAACACAAGCATATTTTTCTGTTGGTGAAGTTGTTCCTTGTTTGTCTGATGGAAAAATATAACCAATCTTTGTGGTGCTCCACGGTGGATGCTGACTTCTGGATGTCACATCACTCGAACAAATGTGAGAACCCTCATCCTAGGGGAGCATGCTCTGTAAAACTTCAGCGACAGAAGACGTCACAAGAAAATACTGCCTTTAGGAAGAGCTTAATCGTCCAATTCTGATTGGGTTAGAATCCTGGTTGCAGCATCAACCTACTAATGGGAAACCTTCAGATTTCTGAAGCTGACCCAGAGGTGACTTGTAGGGGATCTCAGCAATGGTCGGGGAGAAGGGAACATCTGATTGGTTCAGGGCTCAGGAGGGACAGTAGGGACATTAGATGACTGCTAGTCTCTGAGAGTTGTAATCTAAGTTATCTAAATCATCTCATTTATAATCTGAGTTAAAACCATAACTGTACATGTTCTAGCCTGACTGCTATGACAGGCTGGGGGTACCGGGGTAAGGGCGGGTGTAGGGAGACAGGGCATGAGGAGGGAGAGGTGAGAAGGAGGGAGAGGTAGGGGATGCAAGGAGAAGGAGGAATGAGGCACTGACTACTCTGCTGCCTTACAGTTACTTTGGACTTATCCTTTATTTAGAGCCACAGGGCAAAGTCTCAACATGGATTATCTATAACTACAAACAAGACAAGTTTTAAGGGCATGATTTTTCCATGATCAGTTCATATTCAAAAGGTTCAACGTATGTGAATTACATTTTGATAAATCAAAGTTATATTTTAATTGGCAAGTACTCAGTAAAGTTAGCGGATCACCATGATGAACAGACAAAGATTCCCCATAATCTGTCACATCCACTGCCTGGCTTTCAAGGCCCTCTGTAGTCTGCCCACACTTTACCTTGCTGATCTTATTTCCTACTCTAGGGGTCTCATCAGTCCTGTTAGTCTCCTTACTGTCTGCTAGGTCAGGCCCATTCCCAGTACCATGCCCTTTGCCTGCATGCTCTTCCCCGAACTGGCCACCTTCCCTCTAGTTTCCTAAACTCTAGTAATCCTTTTGCAAGGTCTCGTTCAAGTCTTATCTCCTTTATGAGATTTTCTTGGGCTACTCTAACAACAACTATTATTGAGTTTTTACTAAGTATCAGGTAATGACACTGTGCTGGCATTTGACAAATAGAGTGTTGCTAATTCTCAAACTACTCCCTTAATTAAATATTACTACCTCCTTGCTCAGTGAGATTAAGTGACATCCCAATGATCATACAACTAGTGAGGGGCAGAGCTGAGTTTTGAACCCAGGTCTGCCCAACTTTAAAGCCCAGGCCCATTCCACCACACTGTGCTGCCTCTTGCTCACATTCATCTTCTCTGAACGCTTTTTATCCATAGTGTTCCATCTGGCTTTGCAACAAATTGTCCCTTGCGTATTCATTGTAACAAGTGGAATGAAGCCCCTTGAAGATAAGGACTTACCCTGTCTCACTCTACAGTATTTCTTATCCTAGAGCCTGATACAACATCAAGCCTATAGAAGGTGTTCAAGTGTTAAAAGGAATTAGATGATGATTTGTCACAGGAACAATAACTCCGTCTTATTCTTTTAGAAAATTTGAAACATTTACATTGCCCCAAATCACTTTAAAATCAGTTTTGTTTGGCTTTATTGATTAATTTTTGTTATTTGATATTATATTTGTTAGTAGCTAAAAGTCATGGAAATAAAACCAATCTTCCTCATAGAGAGAGGGAGGGTAAAAATAGGGACTCGCAGGTTGCAATAAGAGAGAATTAGGAAGAGAAAACGATTAAGAAAAGTTTCAAGTTCTCAATCACAAATATAAGGAAAAGGTCAATTTCTTTTTCAAAGAAAACATTAGAAAAAGGAATTTCAGGTGAGCTTATTAGAGAAAAAAGTCCCACAACGTTCACAGGCAAGGCTACAAGGAAATCAGGCTATAAGGAAAACACCGAATCATTATTTTGTGGGATGAGGTACCATTTTCTATGTTCCTAGCATTTCATAATGTTATTTATTTACCTATTTATATACTTATTTATTTATAGAATGATGAAGCTTCATCACTGATTACTGTCCTCAAAAGCCAGGCTGGACATATGGACTCAGGGCTATCTGGTGGTTACTAAAATTACTCAAAGACAGACTGCGCTATTAGAGAAATGCAGAGTGGCTGTATATGTGTGGGAGGGTTGGGGAGGAAGGCTGCCATTATCCAGTATTATCGTGGCCAGAATATGGATTGCTGCTCCTAAAATGATGGAAAGATTCTATTAATTTGGTAGCACTTTCTACTTTACCACTGAATATTTTGATGAAAAATATTTCCAAGAACAACACATAACTGCTATTGTGTCAGCCTCTTAATCATAGATTAGAAATATGTTAAATCAAAGGACCACTCTTTGTGATTTAAGTAGCCAAGAAAAAAGTTTTACCAATTACCGTGTGTGTGTTGTCCTGAAGGATCTGGGAGAATAGATCTGAAGTCACTGAGTTTCAGTCTCAGCCCCCCACCCCACGCCCTTACTCTGGTGAGAACGCTAAAGCTCAAATGTAAGAGGCAGTAAGAAGCATGAACAATCCCCAAACTCAGGAATCCACTTGAAAATTAATAAAAAGTTGGCTGTATAAATTTTCCACCCCATCCCCCAAAATGGTAGTGACTATGGCTTGCATCTTTTAGAATACCTAGCAAATGCTAAAAGTATGATTTACCATCAAACCACTAGGGTAAAAGTTTTCTAAGTATTAAGTAAATTGTGAAGGGAGTGATAACTTCCGTGTATCAGCTACACACCCACTTTGAAAGAAATATGTAATAACATAAACCTGAAATTCCTTTTCAACTCGCTTCATTTTCTCCAGCTCTGTGCTTCCAAGCAAGATTGTAGTACAGACTGTCTAGGTATTCCCTTGCTACACCTGGCATAAACTACCAAGAGGAGGCAAAGATTTTTTTTTTTTCCTGGAAACTTAAAAGTTCATCTTCCTCTCCATAGATATTAGCCCACATACTTACCGTTGCAGTATTCATTCTGAATGATCATGTGGTCATCTTCTGCCCATGCGGAGTAGTAACGGACCACATGGGGGTGATGCCCAAGCACCGCATGAGCATAAACTTCATGCAAAGCCAAATTCCTAAGAGACAGAAAAGCATTAAGGAAAAAAAAAAAAAAAAAAGAATCCAGATAATATACATAAAAATGTTTTTGAAAGATATGAGGCATTATTAACAATGGCAGAACATTTATCAAGTGCTCACTGCTTACTATTTTATCTCATTTATGTCTTATTTTATCTCATTATCTATTTTACTTCATAACTACTCAGTAAGATACAGTGGCAAAGAAGAATGCTTTAGAAAGTTCAGTGACTGGCCCAAAGCCAAGCTGGTAATAGTAGACCTAAGATCAGAACACTAGTCATTCTGGTACCAAAATCCCTGGTTTGTTTTGTTTTGTTTTGTTTGTGAGAAAGACTTGCCCTTAGCTAACATCCGTTGGCAATCTTCCTCCTTTTTTGCTTGAGGAAGATTAGCCCTGAGCTAACATCTGTGCCAATCTTTCTCTATTTTATATATGGTACGCCGCCACAGCGTGGGTTGATGAGCAGTGTGTAGGTCCTCGCCTGGGATCCAAACCCGGGGCCCAGAAGCAGAGCACACGGAACTTTAACCACTAGGCCACGGGGCCGGCCCCTTAAAGTCCATGGTCTTTTGACTGAACATGGCATATGTAAAGAGGAGTCTAAGGTGGTTCCTCAAGAGCAAGCATGCTGTGGGTCTTAATTTCACTGTATCACAATCAAAAAACCTTGATGGGCTTAACAAGAGGCTACTTGATTGTGGATTTTGTGATGTGTGGATCTATGAAGGCTAGACAGTCAGAGTCAATATAAAACTCAGCCAATATGATATAGTCACAGGGAAGCTTTGGAGAGAGATATTCATTATGGAATGGGAAATCTAACACAAGAAAAGCAAAATATAGTACTTGATGAATTTCAGTATAAAAATAAAGAATTCCAAAGTCTATAATTTCAGATTCAGCAAGTATTATATTCTCACAGTTCATAAAAAGCAGTGGATGAATCAGAAAATATTTGTTTTCCTTGAGAAAAGGAAGAACTTCTGAACCATTAGTTCTGGGAATGAAATTTAAATTTTTGTTAATTTTTCCTTGCTTGTAGTCTTTGAAAATTAACTATTGAACTTATTATTAATACAAAGTAGAGATAAAACCAGTGAGTTAACAATAACTTCCTACTTGGCATTATTTCTGATGAACTAAACAGTCACCAGAAGATCATTCCTTAAATCTATTCATTAAAAAAAAGCGGTAAGACCAATAGCAAAAGCCATGAGAACTGCGAAAAAACAAAAGTGATCTGAAATGATCATGGTATATTTTAGGAAATAACTTATCTCTGATCTGGAAAACTCAGAAAGGTTATGAATGTGACAACATACAACAGGAGGGAGGAGTGACTTAAAAAAGCAGCAAATGGTATTTTTTAATGACATCAGTGCTGTTATTCAAAATATTTTGACAAGATACAGCTTTCCAAATCCATTTTGTACTTCTAGTACATTTCAAAGGTACTCACTCATTTGATAATGCTGCAAAAGATTTCGTAGAGCGTTTTATTGCATAAACACATCCATCCAGCCTCTTAATGCACTTGTAGACTGTACCAAATTCTCCAACCCCAATTTTTTCTACCTCTAAGAATTCTTTTTCATAGCGGGAAGCCATGTTGGTTTCTCGTAGAACACATCTCTGAAATATTTTAACGAAAAGTTAAAATAACTTCCTAACATATTGTAAGCAATAAAATTGAGGAATATTATATTTCTAAATTTCTCTCTTTTCAAAAAGACTTTGATTTGAGGCAAATCCACTGGATTCTGTCAGTATTCATTGTAGCAAGAACCTCCCCAATTGCTAACTACTTTCTCTGTACTCTTTTTGTGTGTGTGTGAGGAAGATCGGCCCCGAGCTAACATCTGCCAATCCTCCTCTTTTTTTTTTTTTTTTTTTTTTGCTGAGGACGACTGGCCTTGGACTAACATCCATGCCCATCTTCCTCCACTTCATATAGGACGCCGCCACAGCATGGCTTGACAAGCGGTGCGTTGGTGTGCGCCCAGGATCCAAACCGGAGAACCCCGGGCTGCTGCAGTGGGGCACCCGCACTTAACCGCTTGCACCACCAGGCTGGCCCCTCTCTGTACTCTTTATAACCTTCCGTACAACTCTGTACTGACATTTCTCTTTTCTATATTATTACATCTTTTTCTATACTATTTCCTCTGTCTGGCCATACTATTCTTCTCTATATGTTCCTAGAGGGGACACATCTACTCACAGCCAGAGCTACTGTCCTCAGATAAAGGAGTAACTGGGATCTGGGTGGAACTTGTTAAAAAAAACAAAAAAAGACACCTCCCTTTGACTCTCGTCTACCTGTCTCACACTCTGGCTGCTAATGTTTTTATCTCAAGTTGATTAACATACTTGTTTTCAATTTGCTTCCTCAAAATCTTAGTCTGGAAAACAAAATTGTCAAATTGATGATTTCAGATTATGTACTCAGGTACAGCAACTTCTCCTCCTCCTGGCCAACTAGCAACATCACTCATTACCCAGCTGTTAAATAACCCCAGGCTAATCACTGAACTCGTTTATCAGTTCTCTCATCTGTAAAATGAGCATAGCAACTATTCCTCGGGGTTCTTTTAAATATTACACGGGAAAATGTGTGTGTTTGTGTGTGTGTGTGTGTGTGTGTATAACTTAGTACAATGCTGAGCACATACTAAATTCTCAGGAAATGGTAGCTATGATGACAAAAATCTCCATAAATTTACATGAAGCTCAATCCAAGCTGATTTATCTCCACAAAGTCATCTTTTCCCAATGTCCCCATTAGCAAGAATTTTTTCATCTAACTTTGAGTTTAATATTGACTCTTACTAGCTCTTCGTTTTCAACATCCAATTCCAATCAGTCTTCATTAGCAAGATCTATAATTTTGATTGCCCTTAAGCAGTCTGAAGCTCTGTTTCCTCCATGTCTGGATTTGCTACAGCTACCAGCCTTCTCTCCAACTCCTCTAACAGTAAGAATTATTTTTGCAAAATGATACCGTAGAATCAGACATGGCTAACTGTTTCCCACAAGGAATCCAAACTTCTGCTCAGAGGCCTCAAGGCCTTCCACCAATTGCTCACCCACTACCCTCCCATCCTCATCTCAGACACCAAATAAGCCAGTTTACCGTCCACATCACTCCCCACCCCCTCCCTCTCTACCTTGCACTCTGAACACAGGCATGTTTTCATGACATTATAAACATGTTAATGGCAATTTAATATGCCACAAACTTTAAACCATGATTTACGTGGCCATTCTTCTATTATTGGACATTTAGTATGCCTTTTTTCTTTGTTTCACTACTGCAGTTAAGGCTGCAATAAACATGTCTGGTGATAATATTTACAGTATTATTTTCTTAGGTTATATTATCAAATGAGGGATACTAGATCAAAGATTGTGAACATTATTACAAAAACCAATAGATATTGACACATTTAAGACTAAAATTTTACATATAAACTTCTGGATTTATGCCATTTTTCTCTGTTCTGTTTTTCCTCGTTTGGACCTTAAATATCCTGATTTTCCTTTTACTTTTCTACCCCATGAGTATAGAATTTTTCCCGAATCAAAGATAGAAGCAGTAGCCTTTAATTTAAAAACACTTCAAGGTAATGATTCAGCAATATCCACCTCAGATACGGTCTGACAAAGTAACACTAGCTAAGAATAGAGACCCTGATGAGAATCCAGATAAATTCAGCTGCCAAGCACATCTATAAATCTACAAAGTGTGTGGGGGCAGGGGGAGATGGGAAGGTGAGAGAAAGGGAGGGAGGGAGGGAGGGAGAGAGACAGACAGACAGACAGACACAATAGGATGAAATGACTATGTTATGACAGCTGCGCCAAAGAACTATGCTCACCTTGGCAGGCAGCCCTTGTTCTGCCTTGCCTTCCTCTGGACCAGCTTCCTCACTTGAAAAAAAAAAAAGTGATATCAATGTATTATCAATGTATAGAGGACTTATTGAGCCTGATACTATGCCAGGTTCTGGGACTGTAAGAGTAAGTAAGACAATTCCTTCCCCTCTTCAATTTGCATTTGGGGACAGGGAAAAAGAATTGCAATATAAGAACCTAGGACAGGATAAGAACAAGATATCAAGGAATACCATAGACAGAACCAATTAGTTATTTCAAGAGTGAAAGTCTTTCCCAAAGGAGAGGGTATGTAAGATAAGATTCCAAGGAGGAGTAGGAACCAGCTAAGGGAGGGGTGCAGGGTTTTAATCAAATAGAACAACACATGCTGAGAAGTGGAGGCAGGAGAGTGCACAGGACACAGGTGAACCTGTACGTGAAGCTCAGTGCTCTTCACCGCCACACACGACATCCCCTCCCACACGCTCCTCCCCCGGAGCCTGGCTCTGTGTCAGGTCACAGGTAGACTAAAGGAGAGCAGACTGAGCTCTAAGCCTGGCTAAGATGTTGTCAATAAGCTGAAGTCTGACAAACATCCTCTTTGGCACAAGCAGTGTGTTCCGGATCTTCAAGCAGGATTTCAGTTTCGAGATCAGCCAGCTATAGGATTTTCTTCTGGAGAAGTACAGGGTAGAAATGGCAAATGGAGGGTATTACACTCATGGAAATACATTGATCTTGGACATTTGTGACTTAAATTTAATACTACATTCCAATACTTTATAAAATAACAACAATAGAATAAATAGGGGAGAATATCCTCTCAAGAAACACTAAGTGATATTAGTGTCACCACTAACTAAAGTGTCACCACTTTCATTGCCAAGAATTCAAGTTAGCTGTCTTTTCTGGCTAGCTTCAGTTAGAGGTGAAACCATTAATTCTGATGGTTTACAAAGAATCCTAAAGACCTAAAACCAATAGAATTCTTGGTAACAAAAGCGGACCGGTATACTTATGCTGAAGTCCTGTTTACTTAAGATCCAGGAGATGGTGTTGAGAAAACCTATTCGGGCCACAAGGCTGGTGAATACATAGTCATTGATTGCAAAAGAAACAACTCAGCATAACACGTTAAATGCCCTACAAACTTTAGGTTGTTAGCTGTGTGTTTATTTTGCTGAGTACATACGAGCACGTTTTAGAGGTGCTTCCATTCTATAAAGAAGCACTGAAGAGACATAGTAAAGAAATGTCCCTGAGTAATATGCATAATCCTTACGTAGATGATTTCTACCATTCAATGCCTTTGTGGAATAGTGCAGTTTGGCTTTCCACTTTTACCACCTTCGAAAGCAACACTCTCTTTTTCTCTTCAGCCAATCTTCCATCACCTGCAGAGAAGTTCAAATCCTTGCTCTATTGCTCTCATCACCAGTCATATAAACTAGACTCAAAACAGCAATGTACTCTTTGAAGTATGAACTACAGCTTCCCCAACTGCTAGCCTCATATTAACCAGAGGAGATCCCTTGAATGCAATTCCATAGCCCATTCAGCTTCCTAAGGGAAGTCAGAGGGCTATTGCTTACTGTCCTGTTCTTTTAGGAAGAAGGCACCTTACGGTACACTCCAGAATGGAAAGATGCTAGAATCTCTGTGACAAAGCAGGTTAAACCCAACACTGACATTTAGGAAGGAGGGAATATGTAAACATGTTACCAATTTCATTCAAATAGGCTTTTGTTCCCAATCTTACTTTAACACTCTCCCTTCCACTTCACCATAGTAAGATGAGTTCTCAAAAGTCACAGGCAACAGCACACTTACAGATCCCCTCGGCTTTTCCTCTTGCCATTGGATTGAAGGAATTGTTTTCTATAGGACTCTGGGGTGAAGGGATTAATATTGACCAGAGCTGATGAGGTCATCTCATCCGTGAAGGGACCAGGTGTGAGCCTCAGATGCTTAGAGCTTCTGGCGGGGAGCTTCCCTGTTGAAGAAATCACCGACTGGCTCAGCCGGCCCTGAATGAGGATGACAAAAGGCAAATCAGAATGGGGTTAGTTTAAAAAAAGTTCCATATATCAGTTAGCTAGTTAATATTTGAACCAAAGAATGTTATTGCTGAAAGGGGCCTTAGAGGTTATCTGGTTCAGTGCAAACTAGTTGCATTGTAACTGGCCCTCCTATGAAAAATACCGATTCCCAGTCTACCTCGAGATAGTCTAATTCATGGGATCAACACCTGTACTTTTGTTAAGCTCCACTCCTGTCCCCTAAGCAATTCTGATAGCCAGCTATGAAAACCACCAATTCTAGTCCTACATTCAACTTTTTAAAGGTGACATTTAAGCTTAGGCAAGAGAAAATGACTCTAGAAGACCTGGTCCTTATGTTCTCAGAGAGTATACTTTAACTTCCCCTTAATTATTCATCCAAATATTTGTTTGGTGCCTACGAAGTAGCAGATGCTGAGGGTCACAGAGGTGAATTCCAGCTCTTAAGAAAGGCACAGTCTATTAGTCAGCAGTTCATCAATGTTTCAGAAATAACCACTTTGTAAGGGAAAGATTTCACAGACTATCTAAACATGGAAGAAGAAGTTTCCAATTCCACTTAAAATGTAGCACCAAATGAGACGAGCTCCAAGAAGTGGGGTAAAGAGATTGCCAAGTAGTACTCTAAGCCCTTAAGATTCAAGGCTCTACAGTGGCCATAACTAGCATACCAATAAATAGGAAAATGTGTAAGACTTACCACTCCAAGTGGGGTACAGGCCTAAGACATGACCAGAACTAAACCAAAGGGCAGAGGGGAAAGGTCAAAGACAAAGAACTCTGATGAGACAGCAGAATGCCATTATGACCTAAGTGTGAGAGGCCAGAGGAATAGCTGTGCTACAGATGGTCCGGAGCACAGCGGTAGACACGGGCCATGATATAACCTCACAGTGTAATCATAGTACCGTGAGGCTCTTTCTAAAAGAATTCTACTGTTTTGATAGTCTCTGCCTATGACTTTCAGTGTAGAAGCAGAAGCTAGATTACAACATGATTCACTACATAAAAATGTAATTAAAGAATGTGAGGCTACAAAGAATGAATATTGGACTTATTATAAATACTCACTAAACGACTGATATTAGCAGAAATGAAGGAAGCTATAGAGTACACACAATAGCCTAACGTTTTTTTTTTTAAGTGAAGAAAAATATGTCATTGCCAGAGTCTAGTATTTTTACAAGAGTTTTACATATGTCTTAGAGTTTACAGGGTGATCAACCCTGGGGCTATGCCAGACAAAGCCACCAATGACAAACTCACAATTTTCCTGTAAGTTTATTATAAGGGCTGAAGTAAAACAGTACTATATAATATTTCTCAGTTGTCAATGTGATTCAGGAAAAGAGTTTAGAATTATAGTAAATCACTCCCTGAGAAACAGGTTTTTGTGATGCTGATTATCTCATGGAAAGTTAAAAGTGTCTATCACATATGAAACAGTGGAGCATCCACACCTGGAATGCTGCACATAGTTCTGGTTACCACACCTCAAGGACACCAAAAGAACCTAGAAAATTTTCAGATAAAAGGAAGGAAAAGTATTCGTACTAGGGCAGACAATATCAGAATTCCTAGTCTGGAAATAAGAAGGCCAAGAGATTTTGTGAGCTCCACTTATCATATAGGGAAGGATATTAGTTATGTTAATATGGATTTTATTGCCAGAATGGTAGAATTATGAGTAATCCTTTTGAAACCTAAAAGAACATAGTTTGGGACAAGATCTATGAAAGGAATTTCATAAAAGTAAAGCAGATTGAAAATTTCTGGAAAGATGACCAGGTTGAGAGTATAAATATGTTCCAGAGAGTATAGCTAATTCCATAAGTAACAGCTCTGTTTCAGATGATTAAGAGAGAGAAAGGAAATTTAGTGAATAGCTCCTTGACTTCTAAGATGGTGAGAGGAGATGGCGGCAACCTCCCTAAGACACAACATCACAGTGTCTCGGGGCTGGGAAAGACTTTAAAAGCCCAGTCAGTACAATTAGTCCCCTGATCTTGAGTCCCCTCTACAACCTTCCTACCAAGTGATCATTTAGCCACACGGACCTTACTACCTCCTGAGGAAGCTTTTCTATCTCTAGATAACTCCGCTAGGAAATACTTATGGTGCCTTGAAGTCATTTCACATGATTTCTGGTCCTATCCCTTGGGCTAAGCCTGAACCAAGCCAATCCTCCTTTCTCCGCATCCTTGTCTTTGGCATAACATCTCCAATTATCATCACCCTGGCCTCTCTCCTCTAACCCTGATCAAAACTATATTCTTCATAAAGTATGTACTTTCCCAGTTGCATTTTCAGTTTCCCTCCCAAGCTCTGTTCTCTTCCTCTCCCACAAATCTTCGCATTTCCAGGATTCCTAACTTGGACCACTTCTCTTCTGACTCGAGCACTCAAGCTACATGAACTCATCCACACTCATGGCTTCAACAGCTTCCTAAATTCTGATGATATCCAAATACAGATCTCCAACTTTGATTGCTTTCCTGCACTCCAGACCCATTCATCCAACGATTTACATGACATTTCTGCTTTCTCCAAACCTGTACATCCTCTAGCGTCACCTATCTTGATTCAGGGTACCATTTACACAAACAAGCAAGAAGCCTCCGAGTCATCCTAGATCTCACCTTTTCCCTCGGTCCCTCCATCAAGTCAGTTACCAATTCCTGAACATCTCTCAATTTACTGCTATCCACCACTGTCCAACTTCAGGCCGTTCTCCTTTCTCAGCAGATCTACTATGAATACTGCCCTGTCTCCAGGATCTCTCCCACTCCATTCCATCCTTCATATGAAGGTCATGTTTCAAAAACGCCCCCTTCAAAACCATTTCAACGGCTCTCAACACCTTCAGGATGAAATCTTGATCTAGCTCCTGCCTACCTACTCTGGCCTCACTGCCTGCACTCTCTCACATACAGACCCCCGTAACACTGAATAACATGCAGACTTCCAGGTGTAGCATGATCTTTCCCCCCCAGAACTTGGTAGATGCTTTTCCCTCAGCCTCGAGTTCTCATTCCCTTCTTCTTTGTCTGGAGAACTCCAACTCATTCTATAAGATTTCTCCCAAACATTGCTTCCTTTGGAAAGGCTTCCCTGGTTATCTTGAGACTTAATTCCTAATTCTTTTTCATCATGCTCTACACTTCTCTAGCAGACCTGCTCTGAACTTTAATTATAGTTTCAGTTGTTTTTTAATCTTTATTTATTTTGTGGACACTTCTTGAAGGCAGTAAGTGGGTGTGCCAGCCGAGGTCTGCTAGCCTATCAAGGTGTTAAGTTTTAAATGAATGGACGAAATACACATACCACGTCATGTTTTCTTTCCTATGTTCTCTTGCTCAGAGCCACATTCTCTCAGCCCACTCTCCACTTAATTTCCGTATATCAAAACCATACCAACTTTCACTGCCCTTCATGTTTCCTTCACCTTATTTCTTTCCTGATCACCCCACTGAGAAACAATCCACCCAGAGAACTCTGACCACTCTCGAAGTACCTATCACATAGTGTCTATAGGCACATCTCCTCTCTCTCAGAGATTGTGCCTTATGCTACTTGCCCACAGTGGGTTCTCAAAAAATAAATGGATGATTGATCAGCTGGCATTGGGACTATTGAAAACCCCCCTATACGGACACAAGATCATATTAAAGTACTTGTCTACAATTCAGACAAGAAGCTTAGTAGTTCCTGAGAGATGTGGTGCCATACTCAGCAGGTACTAAAGCAACCTGCTGACAGTGACTGTGCTGCAATCAGAAGCACAGATGTTATGACGATGATCTTAAGTACCTCAAGCTGAGCCAGCAGAAAGCAGAACGAATACCAATCCTAAGGCTCACACACGGCCCCAGTCTATTAGAGGTAACCCTGCCCCGATCCTGGCTTTAATAACGTGAAAGATGTAATAGGAGACCGATCACAACAAGAATAAAGGAATATGCTAACTATTCAGGACCTTTGCTTATTTGCCATCCTCAGCTTATAAAGAAGGATCAACAAGTTATCTCTTTGCTCACATATAATAGAAGAGCCTGTACTTCACTAGACCAAGGAGGGGAGAGGACTTCCTTCCAGGAAGAGAAGCAGCACCGAGATATGAATATGTTCAAAGAGTGAATGCTAACTTTCTTATATTAGGAAATAGCAGTAAATAATCACATAAAAATAGAGCCAGTTGGCATAATGGAAAGAATAAGAGACTAAGACCAAGAGATCAGGGTTCTATTCTTGTCTCTGCCACCAGCTGAGCTCAAAGCCAGTTTCTCTCTTGAGACCTTGATGTTCTCATATGTAGAGTGCTGCATGGGTTGGGCTCTACATCTCAATATTCCTTCCAGTTCCAGTATTTTTTAACTAGGCACTTTTTCCCCACCCAAGATTTATTTGTGGCCTACGCTAAATAGTTGCTGGCACCAGTGGTTTTGATAACACAGCTGGCAAGACATTTAATTCTGTTTTCTGGTGACTTTAAACTCTTCTTCATTTTCACCAGTAAATATGTAACTGAGGATCTATACAGCCTGTGAGACAGATCTATGACATACACATAAACGACTGAGTCCTCTATCAGCTGAACTGAAGGAACACAGACCTTGGCGACCCGGTCCCTCTTCCCCCACAACTTACTTACTTTGGGAGTGAAGGGACTCGCACAGTGTGGCAGCTTGCTCCTGGAGTCTGGCTGGGCTGGTGTTTCAGGACATTTGCGAGAGTCTGACACTGGAGTCTTCAAAACCTGGTCTGGACTCACTTTGTCTCTTTCCTGAAGTGTGTGGAGTTCCTGTACGTTACTAAGGGGAGTCCTGGGAGGTGTAAACTTTGCCTCTGAATCCTGAACTTCAGACTTCTCTGGGGTTTGGCTCTGGGCCTCCCTGCTCTCTTGTGCTTCCTTCTGCCCTTCGTTCTCACTCTCTTCTTCACAATGGGAAAATTCCTGCTTCAGTTCTTTGTTAATACTGCTGTCATCCATCTCAGCCAAAGAGCTTTACAACACAGGCAAGAAGGCCTATGAGAAGGGCACACTATAGAGCTGCAGAAGTGAGGAGGAGACAGAAACATAAGCTGGCAAGGTCCACGATTTCAGCCGGCCCTCCCCTCTGCCCACTAACAGCTACGTGAAGGCACGCTGTTCGTTTTCTCCCTTAAGTACCACATCGCTGTAAGAGCACAGCTTATCCTTATTTCCATTCTAATTAAAGAAAGCTCCAGTAACTCTTTGAGCAATTAAATCCAATTTATGTGTAGAACTCTTCTGGATATCCCATACAGTCTCCCTGAACCCACGTGCTACAAAAGACTAGTGAGATTGTTGGACTCCTTTAATTTGGCATGGTTTTAAAAATACCCATTAGCCAATTTGGGAACAAGTTCATTATCAGGAAGAAATTATTATCACTCTTTTACATCTATCATCTAGAAATATCACCCTCTCCTCTCTTCCACTCCCCACCTACCCAATGGCTAACGGCAGTTAATTAGAATTCAGCATCACCTGGCTATCATAATGATCCTTAAACAGCCTCTGACATATCTTGGCTGGAGTTCATCTCCCTAATAGAGACACACTGCAGATCTTTGCCAGACACACCTGCCCTGATTCAGGCACCCACACACCCCCGCCTACCCCCAGGTATTAGCAGTTAAAGCTTTTAGAGAATGAGACAAAGTTTTAAATAAACTGACAAAAGAAAGGCTAGAAAGATCAGCACCACATAGAAGCAGATATGTATCACTTGCAAATGGCAATTACTTTGGCCCCAAATGTCTTATTTTGTAAAATATGTTTTCTTACTGTTTAAATATCTTTAAATACATTATTCAGTTTCTTTCTCAGAGAGCCCCCATGGGAAGGGTAAAAAATTCCTTGAAGAAAATAAAAAGCTGCCAGTATCACTTTATAGGAGAACCCATGTGAAGGCAGTCCATGAAAAAGGGAAATGATATACATGAGCCCTTCAATATCCGCAGGGGAGACTCTAGAGGTACTGGACAGGAGGGATTATTTACATAAATGTGGGCCCCAAGACAGAGAGGTGCTGAGGATGAGTTTGATCTTGCCTGAAACAAGTTGTTTCTCTTCTCTTGATAGTCTTTGGTTACCCACTGCCTGTCACCCCTCTTCCATTTTCTCTCTCTTCACCAATCCCTCCACCCCTTTCTCCTCTTTCACTTTTTTCCCATTTCCAACTGAACTCACAAGGAGGTTAATCCAAATACAAAACTAACTGAGGGGATGTGAAAGTATTTTTTCAGCTAAGAGTCTTCTGCTCCAGCTTTCTGTAGGTGCACACACCACCCAATACTTCCCTCGCCCTCCTCTCTCCCCTCCTGCCCACACGAACTTTCCCACATCATTCAATAGGGGATAAGATACTACTCATAGCCTGCAGTAGCTCCCTATTTACCTCTATCAGAGGTTCCGCATCCCACAGGGGCCAATGACAATAGAGTCATCCACAGGGAAAGGAGGGCTCAGAGGTTACCAATAAAGAAATTACTATTAACTGAGTTTCTGGGCTTGGGAGTGAGTTTCTTGTTCACAAATCAGGAGGCCATGTGATATAACTCCTTTGCTACAGCCTTGGTGTTGATCAGTTTCCCCTCACAGGCTTTGGCTAGCCATTCTCACCTCTCCAGGCCAGCTGGAGGCTGGCTCTGCTCTCAAGCAGTCTCCGGGACTAACCGGAGACACTCTGAGTGTATCACGGACCTGCAAGTAGGGCACAGAGGCTGGTTTATTGGGTGTCACCCTGGCAGAACAGGTTGTTTTTTACCATCAGCCCTGCCTTTTCTCTCTGCCTTGCTAGAACCCCAAATCACCATTATTTATGACTACACTGTTTGCCTAGGGAGGCAACTGTGCTGTCATGATAGTTTAGATCTCATGTTATCAGCGGTGGTTCTATTAGAAACTTGCACCGTTTACCTTCCACGTATTGTCACTCAGCGGATGATTGTGGCTAAGGCTTGCAGAATCAAAAAAGGTATAATAACAAGTACAAAAGAGATACTCCCAATTTGGAAAATGGAATAAAGATAATTGGGCAGTTGCTGACCTCAATGGCCCGAGGGGCTCTCTGGAGGCGCACGTTTTGCCTCTGGCCCACAGCCTCACCGTTTTTGGTGTCATGCTTTACTCTTTTTTCTTAGTTTCTTCACATTATGAAAAATCCCCTCTTTGCTTCAGTGCATGTTAACACCTCAGGCATCCAACCCAGACAAAAAGCATCACATCGTAGTTGAGATGAGGTGTCAGAAGGGGAACCCATGTAATCTGTGGCAGTAAGAGGAGAAGGGAGGCGATTTTTCTCTTCATGCCTGAGATATATTGGGTGTTCCATAAATTGTTTTTGAATGGACTTGGGGAAATAAAATTAACATATCTCAACTTTGTTTAAAATAGTCAGTATTTGACTTTTTAAAACTTTTAATATTTTTCTTATTGTAGCAGGGGTTGCTACAGTGGGGGAAAGCCATGTTCCCAGGAGTGAGATGTGCAAGCAGGAAGCCAGCTTCGCATCCCAGGGCTGAGTTCCCTAACCCATGTGGTTAGGGGAAGCTCTCCTCTTGCCGACACTGCTGAGCAATGAGGAAGCTCCTAGACTCAGAGCTCTGCTCTGACCAAACCCTAGTTCTGAGGCCTTCAAAATACTGATGGGAAGAACAGAAGCAGGAAAATCTAACTATTCAAATCGGTTTTGCAAGAGGTGGAAACTTGTATTCACCTTCAGAGTAGACTGTTCTTTTGCAAAAATAAAGCTAAGGCCACAGAAAATGAGATATTTGTTTGAGAGTCTGTCGCTTCTAGGAAGGACATGCTGGCCTAATTGTCCCCTCAGTCAGGAAAATCATAAAAAAATGCTTGAACAAGCCAAAGCGAAGCTCTCCCACATTATTTATTGAAGACTGAATTAAGACTGAGTCATTCCAGACTCTGAAAAAATACCGATGTTGGATTATGGTATATTTGATGGGACTGCCCCATTGGCAACCATTAGAAGGTCTGGTTTCCCAAGCAAGAAATGGACGTTTTTACTGTCAGGCTTTCTGGGAAGCTGGCAGATTCTGGGACAGGAAGTGAAGACTTGAAGAGGGTTAGGATGAAAGTGATTCTCTGGTCCTCCAGATTGTTGGACCTGGACGCTTAAGTCCAAGAGACAAACTTCAGGGAACTCCAGGGTGGTGGAGAAGAAAAGTTGGCTTTTATCACCAGAATGTGCCCTGCAGAGGCAACAGTGCAGCAATCGGGGTTCTCAGACCAGGGCCTGTGGGCCTGTCAACATGTGGAGGAATCTGAGAGCACCAGGCAATATCTCTAAAGTCCTCGCCCACTTCAACCCCATATACTTCCTTGTCCTTATCTTGCTCAGTCTCTCATCACAACCAGAAGTGTGGCTTCAATCCTGCAGGGGAAAGTTTATGGTAACTTAGAGAAAAGCAGAATATGTTCATCACCAGCATATATTCTCCAGCTCCCTGGACAAATCCATCAGCAGCGGTGACAGTGAGCAGGTGCGGATTGGTGCAGCTGCCCTGGGCGTGGACCATTGCAGCAGGGGTCTCAGGTGCTCCTGACTCCTAACAGTGCTCTTCCTGTGACAAGGGCAGTCAGCCAAGCCAGGAGCCTTAAAGGGGACTGTCTCTTGATCTCCTCCCCTTGCCGAGAGGGAGTGCATAGAAGCAGACACCTGTCAGTTGCAGTGAATCTAGTGATAACTATATAAATCATTAACACTACTTTATATTTGGCCACCATGTTGCTCCTTTCAAAGTACTTGTACATCTGTATCTACTGAGCAGCACTGCCCGCAAAACAGAATTCCAGGGAAAGACTGTGGGCCACGTAAGGTAAAGCCTGGAGGTCACTTTAAAGCCTTGGGGGTCTATCATTAACGCTCTTCTTCTTCTTGTTTTGCTTTTTCTTGTGGAAATGTTCAAACATACCAAAAGTAGAAAAAATATAGTATAATGAGTCCCAGTATACCAATACCTAGCTTCAAAAATTATGGGCAGTTTTACAATCTTGTATGTGCAACTTTGTTGGGGTGGGTGCTGGGGTATTTTAAAGTAAATCACTAATAACATGTCCTTTCAGCCATGAATACTTCAGTGTAGTTAGTAAAAATCCTTAATCTATTAATTTGAAATCTATTATAAATCTATGTACTGAATAAATCATATTATAATAAATGCTTCTCTTGCCAAAGTTTCCCATTTGCTAGAACTACAGGATATTCATCAAAATAGCTGCTATAACAGAGACACACTTGTGCACTCACAAGACACAGTATTCTTCTTAGAACAGGAACAGAGTTCTAACGGGACATCCAATAATTTAGAGATTGCTGATGTACTGCCCATACTTTAAGGAGCAGATTTTTTAAAACTATGGTATAGACTCATTAGTCTGGTCTTTTCTCTATTAGCCATGGTTGGGAGAATTTATATGGGATTTGGCCATTCCCTGATTCTCTAAAATTAGAGCAGGTGATAGGTTGTCTGTGTGACCTAGTCCAAGGCCAGCCCTGCAGCCTCAGAGATGAGATTTCTTCTGTTTCTCTCTCTCACACACACACACTGCTTTAATGGGAAGAAACTAGTAGGGATGGAAAAGACTCATTCTAAGAGCTGGGTCTGTTGTGCCTCAATCTTGACATCTCTGTCTGTTCCAAGGGGTGGGCTCTGGAAGTCACTAGTAATTTGGTCAAACATCAGCCACTTCTTCATACTTCTGATCCAATTACAAGATCCCCACATTGAAATTTTACCTTCATAAAACAAAACAAAGCAAACTTTTAATGATTTTTTGAAGTATGATAAAGAAGAATTAAAGCTCTTCCACTGAAAGTAACCACCAGAAATTCTAAAGACAGAAACTGTCAAAAGTGGTTGTCTCTAAGGAGAGAGAGTGGGGCTGGGGGTTGGAGGAGAAGAAATTGCTGCTCATTATACATCCTGCATGCAATTTGATTATTTAATCGTTGCCATGGATATTTACTTATTAAAACGTTTAAAATAATGTCTAAAAATCAAGTAAATGAATATATACATATATATTTTTTAAACGGTCCATAAAGTACTTGAATCACTTTGCTCACTCCTCTTCATCTCCTGACCTCTAACCTCTGGAGGTCCCTGGGCTCAGTCCCCCAGACTTTTCTCTGTGTACACTCACTTCCTCGGAATATTGTCCAGCCCATAGCTTTAAACGCTGTCTGTAAGCTAGTGACCTCTGAATTTATATCTGCATCACAGACCCGTCTCTTGAACTTCAGATTTGCAGCAGCCCAGTCAAATCTCCCTTTGGATGTCTAATAGGCATCTCAGTCTTAACATGTACGAAACCAAACTCCTGATCTTTCCTATCAAACGCACTCTTCCTGCAATTTTTTCATTTCTTGGTAAATGAAAACATGCCAAAAATCTGTGAGTAATCATTGTCTACTCTCTTTCTCTGCAACCCTGCATCCAATCTATGAGAAATCCTTTCAGTTCTGTTATTGCCTCCCACCTGGAGGCAAGAGCCGCCACCTAAGGGCATCCCCTGCCTTCACGCAGGCCTCACTGCAGCTTATCCTCCACCCAGTGGCCAAAGGGATCCTTTTAAAGGATCCTCCAGGGCCTCCCATTTCACCCACAACCTGACTCCTGATTCCCCCTCACACATTCTGCTCTAGTCTCTTCACTGTTCCTCCAGATGCCAAAATCCTGCCTCATATTTCTCACTGACCCTATCACCTCCAGGTGTCTGCTCAAAGGTCCTTCATCAGAGAGATCTTCCCCAACAACTTCAGATAGTACCATCACTCATTTTCTGGTCCCTTACCCTGTTTCATGTTTTTTCACACTTATCACTACATCATATATTATATATTTAATGTCTCATTTTTAAAATTGTCTATCTCCCTTATCCCACCCCCCAATAGAATCTAAATTCCATGAGGACAGGGACTTAAGTCTTGTTTGATGCTCTATTTCCATTACCTGGAACAGGGCTTGTCACACAGCAGGTGCTGTGAAGCTAGCAGCATGCATATGCTGCTATGCTTTCTGTCTGTCCTCATGATGGACCCTGCAGAAGGCATGCCTTTTATGAGGTTTCAAATTTTTAATTTTCAATTGTAGTGCAAATTTCAGAGGCCCAAAAGGGAGGGATGTGTTGACTTTAAATAACTTAGTAATTTTGAATATACATCCCATTTTATTAATCCCTACACCATTTCTGTGGTATGTGATTTACTGTGCTTTCAACTTGAGTCACACCAACAAGTGCCTGCAGCACAGATGATTTGAGAGGAGTGAAGGGAAATACTAGTGCAAATGGGGCTGATGTTATAGCCAGTGTGGTTGAATGTATAAGATAAACGTTAGGAAGTTGGAAGTCTGGAACAGATCAGATACCCCAGGATATCTCTGGGCCTTGGGTCCTCTCAGTATCTGACTGTGGGACTTAAGTTCATGGGACAGAGAAGGGTGCAGATACTCCTTAGACCATTAGGAAGATTCTTTTCTTCATCTCCTCCACTCACAGACTGAATTTCACCCTGTTACACCTCAGCTTGTCCCAGAGTCTGCACTCCTGTCTGGACCACTAGGATTTGCCCTGGTCAACTAATTATGCAGATGGATCGCGGAAGCAGGGTCACCTATTCCTACCTAGCAGAGAGAATAAAATGGCTTAGTGATATAAAAATGTTGATTCGTCTTCAGTAAATATGTAATTCTTGTGCAGTCTGAATGAAAAAATCTCACTTTTCTTTGAAACTAGATAAAATGATTTTAAATTTCACATGGAAAAATAATTGTGAGAAATAGCTAAAGATTTTTTTAAAAACAAGAAGAGTAAGGAGAAAAGACTGTCTCTCCTAGAAATAAATAAATTATGTATATATAATTATTGTGGTACTAGTGTAAGAATAGATCGGTCAGTGGCAAAGAATAATAGATTAGTAAATATCAGTAATATTGTACTCTAAAGGGGAATTATAAATCAAAGGAAGTGGAAGAACTATTCAATAAGCAGTATGGCAGGTACTGGTTAACTATTCAACACAAAAAATTTGAGTCCCTTCATATCACATATCAATATAAACATTGAATAGATTAAGAGATCAAATGCAGAAAGTCAATCTATAAATAACTAGAGGAAAATAAAAGTGAATGTTGATCAAATTTCTGGGTGGGAACCAACTTTCTAAATGTCAAAGCAACATAAGAAATCACAGAAAGTTTGACTAGGTAAAATTTAGAACTTCTATATTTCATAAAGCAATTAAGCAGCATTGAAACCAGACAATAAATTGTAAATGATATTAACAAAAAGCATGCCAGACGAAAGATTAATATTCTTATTGCATAAAGAACTCATGCAAATTGATAACAAGAGCACGAAGACCCCAGAGGATCAGTGAGCAAGAGGCATCATGAACAGACAGTGCACTGAAGAGGAACCACAAAGCACCAACATATATTTTGAAATCATGATTAGACTCAGGCACAAAACAACTTAAAACAAAATGACATTTTCATCTGACAAATTGGCAAAAAAGATTTTAAATGGCAATACATAATTGGGACAAGAGTGAAATGAAACTGATGCCCTTAAACACTTGTGAATCAACAATTTGGCAATCAAGAACCTGAAAAACATGAATACATTTTAACCCAGTATTGCCACCTCTGGCTGTCTGTCATGAGTCAGCAACCTGAATGGCTGATGGTACTTGCCCTGCCTGTCACCCCTCCTTCTATATTTCATACTTTGCCTGATGGCTGCATTCCCTGCTAGTCTGTAAGCCTGATGAGGAGCGATCTCTGCTTCTTCACAGGTGTCCCAGTGCACTGCACGGGGCTTGGCATGTAATAGGTACCTAGTGTTAGCTCAGAGTGAAATTGGCCAACACTTCAGGCCCAACAAAGAAGGGACAGGCTTGATTGTCCAACAATGAGAGAGAATGCTTAAGTAAATTTTCAAACATACATACAGTGGAAACCATTAAAATCATGCATGTAAAAAGTTTCTAATGGGATGGCAAAATGTTCATAGCCTGATGTTAAGGAAAAAAGAATACAGAATTGATATATAGTATGATCAACATACAAACATAGGAAAGAAAAACATCTAAACCTATCATCTATTTTAAGATATACTATTATTTTTACATGCCACTAAGAATAAAAAATGCCCAAGATGGGGAGTCTAATATGATACCCCATATACAACTGGCAAATAAACCTCCCACACAGAGAGGGCCAGGCAGGGAAACTTCCTTGTCTCGACTTTGTCACCGGGTGGACGGAGGAAAAAACTTGCCTAAGAATTCGAACTATAAGCCGGTGTTCCCATTTCAATTCGCACTACCAGCATGGTCCAAAGAACCTCAAGCGGAGAATTTAACTCACAGCAGTCTCCAGTTGGTGGTGCCTCCAGATGGCTGACAAAGGCAAACACAAGTCTCTTCTGTGAGAACTCAACCTCAGTGCGGCCAGCAGTGAGTATGAGTCGCCATAGCAATGTTAACAAGTGAAGAATTTTGCATCCTAGAGTTGATGAAATAAGATAAGCAAAATCTTAACAGTGGTGAGATTATAGATCAAAAATACTTTTATATAATGCATTTTATATACATTATATTTTTACATAAATAATGCAGATATACTTTTTTTGAGGAAGATTGGCCCTGTGCTAACATCTGTTGCCCATCTTCCTCTTTCCTTTTTCTCCCCAAAGCCCCAGTACACAGTTGTATATCCTAGTAGTAGGTCCTTCTAGTTCTGCTATGTGGGACGCTGCCTCAGCATGGCTTGAGGAGCGGTGAGTAGGTCCACCCCCAGGATTCAAACCAGCAAACCCTGGGCCGTGGAACCAGAATGCGAGAACTTAACTGCTATGCCACCGGGACAGCCCCTTATAGATATATTTTATATAATGTACATTTTATAATGTAGATATTTAGTATTTGGGAAAGTCAAATAATTTTATTTTAAAATTTAGACATATGGGGTTCTAGGGGAACTCATTTAAAAATACAGCATTATCCTAGGGGCTCTGCGATTGCCTCTTCATTCCTTCTTGCTCTTCACACTCATTTCCCATCAGAGCTATTCTAACAGCTAACTTCAATTAGTTCCCTTCCTACCATCTTGGGAAATTCAGTAGACAGAAAAGATAAATCTGATGGTCAGGTATAGAGCCTCTTTCAGACTGTGAATGTGTGTTAAGAGGGGTTTCATCACCATCATTAACATTTGTGAGCACCTCCTCTGTACAAGATACTAGGTTAAGCCTGGCAGGAGGGGCCAGTTGTACGTAAGTATAACTCTCTACTTTAATTTGCTTAGTTGAAAAATACTTGTTGAGCATCTGTTATGCAAAGCACTAGGAATCTGAAGAAAGACATGGAGGCTGGTGAGCTAGCACACACACATAATGAAGACTGGAAAAGGCTCTAGGTTTAGGGTTCTGACATTTCAGTCTTCTGTTTATATAGCAAATTGATTTTGATTGGGATGGAGATGGTGAGTTTATTTCCTGGCGTGTAAATACAGCTTGAGGGTATTAAAATAGGGGGTGCGGGGGTGGGGGGGCGGTGGAGTCCACACAAAAGGAAGTCAGTCCCTCAGGGGAGAAAAAGTCAGACCTAAAGCTTTGGAAATAGATTAAAGATTTTCTGCAAACTCCCATTTTATATTTTAACATAACACTTTGAATGCCTCAACCCTTAGGGTAAATCTAGTGGCTAAGTAATCAGAGGAAGTGGGAATCAGAAATGGGAACGGCCATGAAAAGAATGAGAAGGAATGAGATGAGGAGAAAGACCTGTTCAGATACCCAATTCATCCAAGGTTCAGGAAGTCCAGGCAGTTTGCCTGTTCCCAGAAGAACCCAGTGGATTTATGCACTAGGTATTACCCAGGGGGCATTTATGAAGATTCGTATCCCATGTGCCAGACATGCAATCATAATATGATTTAATCTCTCTTCCCAAGGAGATAATCAACGACTGCCCAAGGCTGCTGCTTCCAGGCAAAAATCTATGATATAACAATCAAGAATCTATGTATGCAGCATTTTACCCTAAAGAATAGGGACTGCTTTCATCATTTATATATTTAGTTCAACCGCCTCCCCGCAAGGGCGAGTAAGCGACAATCCGTCATCTGTGGAGACTTAGTCACTGAAATGGATAGGGAACCCCAGGAAGGCCAGGGCCAGGGCACTATCCAGCTCATTCAAGGGCACAAGAGACTGGTTTATACACACACAACTACGCCAGGCCAGACACCAAAGTTCACAGCTTCAGGAGACCAGGCCACACCCCAAGCCCAAGCAAGGCCCTGCAGCCAGGGCTCCCCTCTTCTGCTTCACTTCCCAGCTCAGCGGTAGCACTGGCCACACACCCAGCATTATGTAATACATTTCTGTCATGGCCCATATGACCAGGGGACTTTCAAAAATAACGGTGGCGTATAAAAATTCACGGTCGTACAGTTATCCCACGGAACCCTAGGTGAGAAGGCACCTCAACCCGGGCACAGTTAGGTCCAGGTGGATGCGTGTCATGCCACCACACATTTTCTATAGCGACCACACATATGCATCCATGAAATCCCAAATCAGGCACGCAGTTCAGCGAAGCCTGTTGGGAGGACGCCTTCTCGGGCTCGCTCGGCAAGTCGGCTCCGGGGGGCGGGCAGCGGGGCGGGGCGGGGCGGCCCGGGGCAGGTGCGGAGGCGCGGCGCGAGCGCGGAGCCGGGCGGGCGGCCGGGCGAGGGGACTTCCCGCAGCCCGCCTCTGCGCCCGCCCCTCGCCGCCCGCGGCTCCTCCTCGCTTCGCCATGGCGGAGCGGGGAGACGCGGCGCCGCTGCTGCGCTGGGCCGAGGCCCCCGCCGTCTCCCCGCCGCGGGCCCCGGAGCTGCAGGCTGGAGGCCGGGGCTGGGGCAGCGGCGGGGGCGGCCGGCCGGCCGCGGAGCCGCTGAGGGGGCGGGAGCGCGAGGAGCTGGGTCCCTCCGAGGTGCTGCTGCAGCCCGGGCGCCTAGAGCTGGGCGACGTGGAGGAGGACCAAGTGGTGGCCGTGTTCGTGGTCACCTTCGATCCCCGCTCGGGTGAGAGCCGCTCGGGGACCCGGGGCGGGGAGAGGGTCGCCCTACTGGGCTTTGGGGGTGGCGGGGGAGGGGCTCGCTGCGCGCGCACCCGCACCCACACACCTGCACCCCGCCCCGCCGGCCGGCTCCCTGGGAGACGGCAGAGTGCGCCCGCCAGGTCTGGGCGCGGGACCCGCGGCTTTGTTCCCTGCGCCCTGCGACCCCCCTCTCCTTTCCGTCCCGCTGCTTCTCAGCAGATCCGCGTTCCGCGCCCGCATCCCCACAGTCGTGTTTGCGCTTCTCCAGCGATGGAGGATCCTGTGTGTAGCCACAGGCACGTCGCCTTTTGTTTTGTTTTCCTGCTTGGCTAAAAGGTTTTTTCCCTTAAGAGGAGGAACGCCCCCCAAGTGAACTCCTTCTGAAACAGACTGTCCTAGGCTTCTAGGTTCTCTGCTCCCCCGCCCTCGCTCCCCATCTCTCCCTGCACCGTAAACTTTCCAAGCGGCCAAGTTCACTTTCTCTGACAGCATTATTTTGAGGAATTAATGCGGGGAGCATTAAGGGATGAGACTGAGGGATTAAGCTGGAGACGGATTAAAGGAGAAGGCTTCTCAGGTAGGCTCTGTCTGGTATGTGTGGAGAATTAAAGGTTATCTCATATAATCTGTACCTAACCACTCAGTAAGGAAGTGTGCGTTTTAGTGGTGAGAGACTTCATGGGGGGTTCAAAAGCCAAGGGATAAATACCCGCGCTCAGAAGGCCTCAGGTGGTCTGGGAGGGCGTGGAGAGCTGCTCTGCTCTCAGTATTGGAGGAGGGAGAGCTATAGTCATGGTTCTGGGGCTTAAGAAAACCCAGGTGTGTCTTTCTGTGCGTAACTCCAGTGGGGTTGCTGGAATGTGGAGTGCCTATTAGTGAAGGAGAATATTCTGCTGCTTTCTGGAGGCCCCTTCCTGGCCTTCCAAGGATGACGGTAGAACCCATTCGGAAGAACTTGATGGCGTGGGAGGAAGAAGGGTTAGGATCCTGAGGTGGGGATTCACCTGTGGCAGAAGATGCAGTCCCAGGCTGGGTAACTTAATTTCAGTCAGGGATTATAAACCAGCAAGGCTCAGGAAGAAAAATCCACCGTTTGTGGGGAGGACACTAGGCCCCTCTGACTCTTGTCTATTCCTTGGCCCCATCCCAATGGCTTTCAGACTTTTTTGACTGACTCACCATATGAAGTTAATTTTACATCCCAACCAATATACTCACATACATACATATGTAACTGAAACAGAAGTTTCATGAAGTAGGACTAACTCCTTCTACTTATAATGCATACTGGTATTTTCTATTCTATTTTTAAAGAAATTTTAGGCTCATCACACATTCTGGTTGACTCACCTATGGTTGGGACTCCCACATACCAGTGGTTTGAAAAACTATTCTTTTTTGACCAAAGTAACCCTTATTGCTAGAAAAAAACAGATACTTTGTAGCTAATAATATTCCTTAATGCCCTATCCCTTCACCTACAAGTAAATAGATAAGATTGATTCTAGGAAGTGTTGAACAGTAACTAGAAGAAATGGAACATTAACAGGGTCTGATTTAGCAGTTGAGTCTAGGGAAGGGAAGGAGAAAAGAGAATCTTACACTAACCACAGATGGAATTGACAAAATTGCAAGCTCCACAGAGAGGGGACCCTCGCCATGTCTTGTCCATCACAGCTGGTGAGCAGGGTTTTGTGGGTTTGTGTATATGGAGTGGGTGTGTGTGTAATGGTTTTCAGATTAAGGTGAATGTGGAAAGAAGGAATTGTAACTGATACTTGGACACTTACTGTGTGCAGGTATTTTACTAACATGGTGTTTCATTTAATTCTAATCACTACTCTATAATTTGTTGATTGTTTATACCCAGTTTATACAACAGCAGACAGACCAGGGATGACTGAGTCATTTGGAAATATTAACCAGCCGATAAATACTTGACTCTGAGTCTTTCTAGTATACTACACTGCGTGAACCTCTGCCCCCTAACTTTTCATCATTACTGTCTCCAGGGAGTGGAGGGGAAGGAAAGGAGAGGGAGAGAGAGAGAATGTGTTTTTAACTTTGGTTGATGGTTTTGTTTTTGTTTGTGTTTTTTGGAAAGCTGTTGTTTCCTGCCTATAAACTTGTTTATTTCTCTTTTGTCATCTATCCCAGTCCAAAATGGCACTTTGTATCCTGTAAAAATATTCTAATAGTACCTATATAAAGTAAAAATTATATGGCACATCTCCTAAAAGTAGAAGATGCATGGATGAATGAATGCTACTGAGGTTTCCAGGGCCTCAAAAGTTAGCACTAGGCCAAGGGCCTCAGAGAGCTCCTGGTGTGTCCCTTGTGTGAGATTGAGGAAATCATGGTCTGGAGAGGTGAGATGCGGGCCCTTGGTTGCCGGGTGGGCTGGAGACAGCACTGGCCAGACTAATGTCTCCTGGTTTTAGTTCAGTATCTTCCTCACTCTACCAGTGAGGCAGATCTGCTGTATGTTACTGTTTAACCTTGGTCCACCAAGACTTTTGCCCTTCCTTAGCTTATGTTTCCAAAAGTACTAAAAGGAAAACTGCCTTTTTTATCAAAATCAAAGCATATCACAGAAGTTTATTACTATGTGGGAGAAACTGTCTAGACTTTCTCTTTCTTGCTTGCCTGCCTATCCAGTCCCCCATGTCTCTCCCGTCTCTGTCCTCCATTTTCTTCCCTAGGAGCTCCTTACTTCTCCCCAAACCTCCCCAGTCATTAACTGCCCAGGCCACGGATATGTCATTCATCTTCCCACCTAGAGTAGATAACTGTTGGCATGTATCCAAATCAGAGTGTGCGTGCATGTGTGCAATGGAGAGGATGGAGAAGGAGAGAAACCACAGCTCTGGTCCACCTATAGGGTATGAATGGTCTCTGTGGTGAAAGTGGATGTGAGAGGGAATATGGGGAGGAGTGGATCCTAGTTAGAGAGTGTCTGTGTGGGTCGTATATGTGCACATTTAGGAGGAATGTGCTCAGTGATTCTCAGACTGGTGTATGGGAATAAGAGAGTAATTCTTCTTGTATACCTTTGGATACAAGTTGTGGGTTGGGTATCTGTAGGAAGAATCAGAAAAGGATAGAGGCATAAAGAATGTTATTTTCATTGGACTCATGGTTTGAAAATTATGGTTATTGGATCTACAAATGACATGAGGACCAAGGGCTTCAGGTTCAAGTGAGGTAGAGACTTACACACACACTCACACACTCTCTTGCTCACACACTCAGTCTTTATCTGGAGCAGGGAGTCCTTGGGATGGTGGTGCTGGCCATCTGGGCTACAAAGCTGCTATTGAAACCAGGCCCAGATGCTGACTACGCGAGCCGGGTGAGAGAGGTTGGCAGCCAGAATATTGCTTTTTCATTGTGTTCAACCCGTTATTTAGACTCTTTGTTTTTAATTTTTATTTTGTTCTGTGGGTTTTAGTAGAATTTCTTTACTTTTCTCTGCTTAATTAAGGGAAAAGGTATTGTCACACTTGGAAATCAGCCCGCTCATTCCTCCCCTGTCTATGAAGGTGACACATCGGTCTCACCACGTGACTGAGGACTTGGCGTGTGGGCCTGAGGCACATAAAGCTTTGGACCTACAATGAATGACGCCTGGGAATCTGCCTCATTGGACTGTTTCTTTATAGGAGATTCACTTTAAACTGCTACATTTTCCTCAGTTATTTTGTGGGTGTCTGGGGGAAATTCCTATGCTGTGTGTATCTGTATTAGGCTGGCTTAAAAGAGGAAGGAGATGGTTGAGGGGAGGAGAACCTGCTGAGGTTTTTAAGATGTCTCTCCTTTTGTTCTTCCTGATTAGGGATGAATTACTACCTGTTCTCCTTCGACCTCTTGCCAGGGCCCAAATTACATCTAAACACCTATTTAGTGCATCTAAATGCGCCTATGTTTATGTCAAATGAGTGTATTTAAAATCACTAACACACGCTAATTTTGATCTCCATACACTCTCCATATAGTCAAGGAACTACAAGCATTTTCTTTTAAACAATGGAGATGATGGCGGCACAGTGAGATTAGGGCTAGGTGTGGTGTCTGAGGCATAACTTGGAGTGCTGCCCGGGTCATCTGACTCGTGCAAATAATAAATGGCTCCAGCCATGAGTGGCAAAGTGACAACGTAGAATGAGAATGGAAAATTTAGAGCTTAATTTTGAGATGCAAAGAGCAGTCCTAAAAATGGCCAGCTCAAAGAGAGGCAAAGAGAAGGCCCGTTCTGCTAGCCGACGCAAGAAAGTCTCTTAGGATGATTAACTACCATGTCCTTTCTCTGTAGTTTCCATCAGAGGTCAGTGGATGACAGTTGTGGTTAATTTCATTAAACCCACATTGGCAAAATCTTTCCCAGGCTGTTTGGTGATTCACCTGCTTGCAGTTTTCAGGGAGAAGTCAGTTTGTGGCCATCTGCCGTGGATTCTGTTTCTTCTCTTGAAAGTCTATGGGGAGTGAAGTAGGAGTGGAAATCCTAACCGCCACCAGTTCCTGAGTGCCCACTCTGTGCCAGGAACTATGTTTGGGGTTCAAGGACTTTGCCTGTGGTCCTTTCCCCAGTCTTGGCTGTAATGATGAGAAAAACATACACACACAGCCCTTAAGTCATCCTAAGTCACAGAGCAGGGAGGGGCAGAGCCCAGAGGCGAGACTGGGGCTGCCTGCCTCCTGTGCCTGCACTCCCTCCCCACCCCACCGCCCAGGGTAAAACGATATGGGGCCTGAGAAATGGAAGTTTTTTCCCATGTAAAATTAATGCGTTGGAATTCAGCCATGGTTCGGCATATGGCTGACTTGAAATCACCAGGATTAATTTCTTCCTGCCTCAGGTTTCTTTATACTGACTCTTTCTTCCTTTCCTTTGGATATACTCTCATCCTAGGTGGTTTTAAGACTATTTAAAACTACTTAAGACCAAAAGTGAAGTGATATGGGCTGTTTACTTTTCTGGTGTTGGAGTGTGAACCAGATAATCTTCTAAGGTTTCTTCCATCCCTGGGGTTTGGTGGCCTCCCACGGAGGTGCTTCTGTAGAGGGAATGTGGTGTTGGGACCGTGAGGACTCCTGGGTTCCTGCCCTTTATTCCTGAGACGAGATTCCTTTTTTCTTCCCGAATGGAATTAGGGCGTTTGCATATTCTGCTGGGAAGAAGCTGATGGAAAGAGTAAAAATCAAGGCATATGTTGGAGAGGGGAAAACTGGTGCCGTACTCCACTCAGGAGTTCAGAGGAGCGGTAAGAGGACCTTAAGCTGCGGCAGCCACTGCTTAGAAAATGAGGACCTCGAGAGGAAGTTCTTGAGAACCACCCAACAAGGAGGGAGGAGGAGGAAGGAAGGTCATGTGTATATTTCCCATTAGAAAGAGATTGTTTGGGTTCAAGATTATTGTTTTCTCTACTTTAAATATTTTGAGATGAACTTCCTAACAGGCAGTAGCAGAGGCAGCTAGTGTCTATTCTGCCTAGAGAAATGGTGGTTGATGAAATCCATATATGCCTGGGGGTATTCACATTTGAACAGAAATAGGAGACTGAGGCAGCCCCCTATGTAGATAGGACAGAGTATATCTCACTTAGTATAGAAGCTTATAAAACATCAGCTCTGGGGGCCCCTCACACACACAGCTGCTAGGCTGGCCTTCAGAACAGAGGAGCAGCAAGGTTCAGACCATCTCTACATCTCAGCACTGCCCTCTGGCTTCCAATGAGTACTGAGCCTCCAACCCAACCGGCCGTGGGTCTGGGTTCCTTTGAACAAGCACATATTTGCCTTTGCGTGAGCCCAGCACCCGACACGGTGCTGCCAGGTTCCTTTCCACCAATATTTATTGAATGACTGGCTGAAGGTACACGATGCAGGCTGCCACACTTGTTCCTCGTGTGGTCCTGTGGGCCCTCCTCCTAAGTTGTCTTTGCAGCTGGAGGCTAGGCAGGGCCTGTAGGTACCTGTGATAGGCCCAAGGCGTGGCCCAAGAAGAGGGAGGATGTGGAGATGGAAGGAGGGAAACGGAAAATAAGGCGCTGGTCAACGTGGACTCCTCTTCCTTTGATTGACTACCCCTGGGCTGGGCCCTTCTGTTGACTCCTTCCAGGCCCCAGCTTCCTGGCTGAGTTCCTAAAGTGTGGGGAGCATATTTGGAAAACCAAAGGGCTTAGAGTATGAAGACTGAGCCTGGGGTGGGTAGCGTTCGGTGTGAGATTTTTCTGGCATTAAATGTCTTATCACCAAGGATTGTTGTTTTTGCAAAATCACTTTCCTTTAAGCCTGTACAGTTTTCATATATAAACTGGTTTCCAATTTTTGAGAATAGTGTAATATTTCTGTTCAAGGATGACCTTTAGCCATGATGCCTCTTCATCCCCCTATTTATAGCACATCGCCACAATTATTATTGCGTTTGCGAAGTCCTGTATGCCTAACCTTATGTTTTTTCACATCTCCATTATTTCAATGATGTTCCTCAATTTGTATGTTGAAATTTTTTACACCACCAAGAAGTTGGAAGAACAGTACAGTGAAAATCTATTTTATCTTTCACTTAGAGTTCCCATTTGTTCACATTTTGCCATATTTGCTTTATCCTTATACAGTCAGTTCTGTTAAAATATGAAATATGCATTTTTAAAAATCACTGTGCTATGAAAATCATGCAAGAAAAATCACAGGGCTTATGGGAAAATTGAGGTGAAGGGCCCAACACCCAAAAACTTGGTCAGTGACACATTAAAAAAAGATAGGGACATAATACAAATGATAGGACAGTTTGTAATGTATGTAACCATTTATGTTAAATGGTTAAGAAATACATGAATACTCAAAATATGGCACTTTACCTTAAAAAAGACCTGAAGTTTGCGTATGAAGGTAAGTATTGGAAAGGTTGACCCTGTGAGTTACTGTGAAGTGTGGAAGAAAGGCTCTGTGAACTTGGATGGAAAGCAGTAATACTAGAAGTGGTAGGTGTGTCTCGTAATGCACATGGTGACTGAGGTCTCAGGCAGATGTTTGAGGGGTTTGGGGGGTGCATCTGTGTGTTCCTACCTGGCTCCGTTCAGCGGGGTGCAGTTTTCAGCATTCACAGTGTGAACCTGATGATGGAAATCTGCCTCAGCTAACACAAAATTTCCTGTCATCAAATTGTTCACTGATACATCAGTTGCTCTGGGGCAAATCCGGCCAGCATTATAACAGAACTGACTATGTATACATGTACTTTTATTTTCTGTTTGTTTGTTGTTTTGCTGAACTATTTGAAAGTAAGTTGCAGACATCATGACATTTTATTTCTAAATGCTTCAGTATAAATCTCCTAAGAATAAGGCCATTTTCCTATGTAACCACAATATCATTACTGCCCCTAGGGTAAATAACCCAGGTTAAATCATCTATTATCTTTTTTTAAAATTAATTTTACTTTTTGAGCAATTTCAGGTTTACAGAAAAACTGAGCAGAAAGTACAGAGAATTCTGGAATACCACCTTCCCCCTCCCCCAGACAGTTTCCTATATTATTAACATCTTGCATTGTAATGTGAGGTATATTTGTTACAATTGATGAACCAACTCTGATGCATTATAATTAACTAAAGTCCATAGTTTCTATTAGGGTTCACTCTTTGTGTTGTACATTCTATGGGTTTTGAAGAACACACAATGCTATTTATTCACCATAACAGTGTCATGCAGAATAGTTTTACTGCCCTGAAAATCCTCTGTGCTCCACCTATTCATCCCTCCTTACCCCCTGATCTTTCTACTATCTCTATAGTTTTTCCTTTTCCAGAATGTCACATAGTTGGAATTACACAGTATATAGCCTTTTCAGACTGGCTTATTTCACTTAGCAATATGCATTTACGGTTCCTCTATGTCTTTTCATGACTTGATAGTTCATTTCTATTTATTGCTGAATAGTATTTCATTGTATGGCTATCCCACAGTTTGTTTATTCATTTACCTATTGAAGGACATCTTGGTTGCTTCCAGTTTTTGGCAATTATAAATCAAGCTACTATAAACATTCATGTACAGGCTTTTGTGTGGACATGTTTTCAACTTTGTGAATACAAAGGGGCAGGATTGCTGGTAAGAGTATGTGTAGTTTTGTAAGAAACGGCCAAACTCTTCCAAGGTGGCTGCACCATTTTGCATTCCCACCAGCGGTGAATGAGAGTTCCTGTTGCTCCGCATCCTCACCAGCATTTGGTGTTTTCTGTGTTTTGGATTTTGACCGTTCTAATAGATGTGAGGTAGTATCTCATAATTTGCAATTCCCTGACGACATATTGACATTGCGCATGTTTTCATATGCTCATTTGCCATCTATATATCTTCTTTGGTGAGATGTCTGTTCAGATCTTTTGTGTATTTTTTTAAATTGGGCTGTTTGTTTTCTTAATGTTGAGTTTTAAGAGTTCTTTGTGTATTTGGGATATAAGCCTTTATCAGACATGTTTTTGCAGATATTTTCTACCAGTCTGTGGCTTGTCTTTTTATTCTCTTAGTAGTGTCTTTCACAGATCAGAAATTTTTAATTTTAATGAAGTACAACTTACCGATCTTTTTTCTAAATGGATCGTGCTTTTGGTGTTGTTAATCTAAAAACTCATTGTAAACCCAAGGTCACCTAGATTTTCTCCTGTAATCTTCTAGGAGTTTTATAATATTGTTTTTTACATTTAGGTATACTATTTATACTGAGTTAATTTTTGTGAAAGGTGTAAGGTCTGTGTCTTGATTCATTTTTTCGCATGTGAAAGTCCAGTTGTTCCAGCACCATTTGTTGAAAAAACTGTCTTTGCTCTGTTGTATTGCTTTTGCTCTTTTGGCAAAGTTGCATTGACAATATTTGTGTGGGTCTATTTCTGGGCTCTCTATTCTGTTCTATTGATCTATTTTTCTAATCTTTCACCAATACAACACTGTCTTGATTACTGTAGTTTTATAGTAAGTCTTAGAATTGGGTATTATTAGTCCTCCAACTTTGTCTTCAGTATTGTGTTGGCTATTTTGGGCCTTTTGCCTTTCCATATAAACTTTAGAATTAATTTGTCAGTATCTCCAAAATAACTTGCTGAGATTTTGATTGAGATTGCATTGAATCTATAGCATAAACAAATGTGAAATTCCCTATGCTCAAATGCTTCCCTAGTATATCAATTGTGTTGACACAAATTCCACAGGCCTTATATCAGAATTGACTATATAAGATATAGATATACCTTTTTTTTTTCCTGAGCCATTTGAAAGTAAATGCAGACATGGTGATACTTTACTCCTCGATACTTGAGTATAAACCTCCTAAGAAGGACATTTTCCTACATAACCACAATATCTTTACTCCTAGGGTAATTAACATTAATTCATTAATTAGCTTTTTAAGAACATGCCTGTCCTCAATAAAACTTTTCATTTTTTTTTTAATTTACCATCTTAACCATTTATTTTTATTTTTATTTTTATTTTTTTTGTGAGAAAGATCAGCCCTAAGCTAACATCCATGCCAATCCTCCTCTTTTTGCCAAGGAAGACTGGCCTTGAGCTAACATCTGTGCCCATCTTCCTCCACTTTATGTAGGACGCTGCCACAGCATGGCCTGAGAAGCGGTGCGTCAGTGCGATCCTGGGATCCGAACCCCGGGCTGCCAGCAGTGGAGCGTGCGCACTTAACCGCTATGCCACGGGGCCGACCCCCATTTCTTTTTTTTTAATGCCCATACTGTCCTGTGCTAGGCACTGTGTTCTGTTGGGGTGTGAAGATAAACAAGCAAAGTGCCTGCCTTTAAGAAGTTCAGTCTCCTGGGGAAACAGACATCTAAGACAGTGATTATATTAGGCTGGGATGAGGACCATAATAGCTTTTATCTACTTCCCATTCATCCAAGGAATGTGTCAGCAGAAATGTTGTTCCTGTGGGAGAAAGATAACTATTCCCAGAGTGGTGTTCTGGAGCTAGTGCTCCATTCCATGATTTGCCAGCCTGACCCTCATGGACCTTTCTTCCCATCCCAGAATGGCTTGCATCCATCTAGAGGTGAAGAGCGTAACTCACAGGATGTCATTCAGTACAATGAGGATTGGCCAGGCACAGAGGACAAGGAGGAAGGCTTTGAGAACTAGGCTAAGGAATGGAGATTTCATTCTACAGGTCAACTATATTAAGTAGGACATGGGTTTAGCCGTGAATACCAGAGATGCAAATTAACAGTGGCTTAATCAAGACAGGAGTTTATTTCTTTTTTATGTAACAGTCAGGAGATAGCTGGCCCAGGGCTGGAATGTTGGCTCAGATCCATGAGGTCATCCAGGGACCTAGACTCATGTTGGCTGTTGCTCCATCATCCCTTCTAGGATATGTAGGCTGATGCCTTCATCTGCATGATTCAGGATGGCTCGTCACCACATCCACATTCCAGGCAGCAGTATGGAGGAAAGGGCAGCATACTCCTTTTCCTTAAGACACATTTTGAAACTACACACCTCACTTCTGTCCACATCCTATTGGCCAGAATTTACTCATGTAACCATACCTATATGCAAGAAAGTATGGAGAAACATTGTCATCATTTGGAAGGCCATGTGCCAAGCTAAAAATAGGAGGTTCTATAAGGAAGGAAGAGTGGATACTGAGGGTCAACTTGCAGCCCCTTATATACTAGCTTTTCTTAAAAAAAAAAAAAATGCCTTCTGTAAAATTGGTCTCTTAAGATGCTCCTTAAAATAGGTTTATTGACCAAATAATTGTGGAAACATTAAACATTGATCTCACAGAGATTCACAATGCAGAGTAACATATTAAAGGCTCTGAGAAGTTCTGCAGTAAAGGAATGTGTCCATCGTTATTTAACCTAAACAAAGGTTGTTTGGCCAAAATCCCATTTTAAAATTTTGTTTTAAACGTGAATGGAACTTGAGGGTATTATGTTAAGTGAGATAAGCCAGACAGAGAAAGACAAACACTGTATGATTTCACTCATATGTGGAAGATAAACAAATACATGGACAAAGAGAACAGGTTAGTGGTCACCAGAGGGGAAGGGGGTTGGGGGGTGGGCATAAGGGGTAAAGGAGAACATACATATGGTGACTGACAAATAATAATGTACAACTGTAATTTCATGTTATAAACTTATTATGACACCAATAAAAATTTTAAAAAATTAAAAAAATTTTTGTTTTATTTTTTGTAGAATCTCAACTAACATGAGCTTTGGGAAATACTGCTTTGTGAATTATCGAAGGTTCCTTAGTTTACAGTGATGCAAACATTTTTACAGCAGTTCTACTCCTAGGGAAATGTGTCCATATTGTCAGTTAAGGTTTAATCAAAGAAACAGAACCACTAAGAGATGCATAAAGAGATTTATTGCAGGAATTTGATCCTATGCAGTTGTGGGAGCTGGTTAGACTATCTGCGTAAGGCTTTTGTCTTTGTGTCTGATGATGTAGCTTGCAGTCCTCTGGGCGGGCAGTTGTGGAAGAAGAGAGTAAGGCTGGGAAGAAGGAGAACAAGCTGGAACTCATGAGGGTGGGTGGGAACCCGAGCCAGTCTGTCACTGCCTCCAGCTTTAATGATGTGGGTGTCCTGATGAAGCTGATGCCCTTCATTATGGAACTAAGCACACACCTGGCTTAGGAGTCAGAGAAGCTGCAAGAGGATCCAGGGAAAAGTGAATCCAGCATCAGCAGGCCTGGCTGCTACACGCCCACCCCAACCGCAGTGTGGTGAGCCTGTAGATGAGCAACAACACATATCAGCTGCTTGATGCTCCTGCATCGACCTTCTGATGTAAACATGATGTTGCTTCTGCCTCACTTCTGCCTTGCCAGTCTCAGCTGGAAACGTCCAAGGAAGAGAATTCTGAGAAACATAGTCCGGCCTAGCCAGGTGGACTCATTGCAGAGCCACCAGACGTGTGTTCACAGATGACAAGTAAGGATTCTTTACAGCATTGCTGTTTGTAATGGCTTCAAGTTGGAAATAAGCTAAATGTGCATCAACAGTTAAGTAGATAAATAGTGTTACATGCACAGAATGGAGGTAATAAATGAATAAACTATTGCTACGTGAATCAACATGGATGAATCTTGCAAAAAATATTGAGCAAAAGAAGACAGACACAAAAGAATGCAAATTATGATTGCATTTATGCAAATTTCAAAAAAAAAATAGCAAAGCTAATTTATGATATTAGAAGTCAGGATAATAGTTACCTTAGAGAGAGAGTTAATGCCTTGGAGGGGGCACAAGAGAGGCTTCTGACGTGCAGATAACGTTCTGCTTCTTATCTGGGTGCTGGTTACAGAGGTATGTGCACATTGTGGAAATTCATGATTTGTGCACTTTTCTATACTTCAGTACAAAGATTAGATAAGTTAAAGTTATAACAGGTTATTGAGTAACCATGGACAGGCTAAGTTGAAGGACAGAAACTACACTAGACCTAGTGGACCCAGTATGGAGTGGCACGGGGAGAAACAAGGTAGCAGATACTGGAAGAGGCAGGTTAGGTGAGTGAGCAGAGGAGAGTCTACCTGAGGGTCATGGCAGCTCCATCCCAGGCTGTCCCTTTCCTGGGTTGGCCATCTGTTGCCATCATGAAGGGTTAAGACTGTGTACGCAGAGGCCCAAGGAGGGCTGCTGACTTCTGGGGCTCATCAGCAGAGTCACCTGTGTGGCACGAGAAGGGATTGTGATTCTGTAGGTCTAGGGTAGATACCCGGCACCTTTTTAAGTTTCCTAGGTGTCCTGATGCGCTCCACAGGACGTGGACGTGGACATGGATGGTAGGGGAAAGACAGGAACGTGGGGGAACATGGTGCTCAGAACCTTACCCTTGTCCCCAAGCTCAGCCCTCTTTCAGAGTGCAGCCTGCTTTTTCTTGTCTTCCGTCCTGACAGACACAACATTGTTCTAGCCTTTCTATTTGTGAAATCTTAATTCCCTTTTTCATGCTTTCTGTTTTAGCTCACTCATTAGTTGGTTGGATTCACGATTCCTCTCTTTTTTTGTGTGTGTGAGGAAGATCAGCCTTGTGCTAACATCTGCTAATCCTCTTTTTTTTTTTTTTGCTGAGAAAGACTGGCCCTGGGCTAACATCCGTGCCCATCTTCCTCCACTTTGTATGGGACGCCGCCACAGCATGGCTTGCCAAGTGGTGCATCGGTGCGCGCCCGGGATCTGAACCGGTGAACCCCGGGCCACCGCAGTGGAGTGTGTGCACTTAACCGCTTGCGCCACCGGGCTGGCCCCTTCATGATTCCTCTCTTGACAGCAAACTATTTTAAAGTACTTTAGGCTATTGAATATGGGTTTGGAGAACCCTCTGATGTCTGTTGTGTTTGGAGCCTGGATTGTGTGTAGGTAGACTGAATATGCAATACCTCTGATGAACAGTTCTCTGAAAGCGTTGTCTGGGATTATTGATGGTAGTTCTAATGCCTAGGAAATGAGGATTTGGAGTGTTGATAAGTTTGTTCTAAAACAAAATCTCACAAGTAGTTAGTATTTTTAGTTTGAAAAATTTTAAATATGCATGAAAATAGGGAATATTCTATAGTGTTCTCTGAAGTCTCCAGGTAACACTGCTATTGTGTGATTCTCTGATGCCCTCAGACTGATGGGTGCTTGTCACTGCTCCGTTCTAAAATCCCACGTTTTCTCTGTCAAAGCATTTACCCCCCCCAGAACTGTAATCGCTGGTCTCCTTGTTTATCTGTTTATCTCTGAACGCTAATCTCTTTGAGGTCAGGGACTATGTCTTCTTCTGCAAGCAAAGAACTTATGGTTGAACCTTGGAAACGGGCCTCATTTGGGGAGAGAGGAGAAAGAGTTGGGGAAGGAAGCAGAGCTACATTGATCAGAGAAGTAGGAAAAGAACCAAAATAGCATTTTATTTTGGGAATCAAGGAAAAAGGAGAAATTTTTGAGGAATTATCAAATGCCACAAAGAGGTCAATGAGAATGCAAATTAAAATAAGAAGAGTTTGAGTTTGTCAAAGTCATTAGTGGCTGTAAGAAAGATGAGATGGAAGCAAGATCTCAAGGGCTTGAGGAGAGACTACGAGATGAGGAAATGGGGGTAGAGGGTAAGAAACAAGCTCTTAGAAGTGAGGCCGTGACAGGAAGGAGATTTGGAAATGGCTGAGCAAAATGGCAGAACCAAAGATGACGTCCTGTCTAGAAAGGAGAACCGTGTTCACCTGAAGGCAGAGATGGGAGGTTCCCTTAATGCCCCTCTGGAGTGACTCAGGGATTCTGCCAGCACGTGGGTGATGGATGAGATGAGCCACTTGAGCATCTTGGTGGTGGAGTCAGCAGTACATTTAGTGAGAAACCACTTGTGCTCAGCCCTGCACTAAGCCCTTTTCTTTGAATGATTTGGTTCCTTTTCACTTGTATCCTCCGTTTCCCACAGGGAACATGGTGGAATGGTGCTTACCTCAAGATATAGACCTTGAAGGTGTGGAATTCAAGTCTATGGCCAGTGGGTCCCATAAAATTCAGTCTGATTTCATGTAAGTACTTCTGGATGTAAGTCTTCTCTGTACGATTTCCTCTCCCTTCAGACTTCCCCCAGAGCATAAGGGCTCTTATAAGGGTGTCTTCAGGGTGTGTAAATGCCCTTAAAATACATATGTAGATTTGTGCGTTTATGTCAATTTTCTAGCAAGAAAGTCCCTAGCTTTTATTAGGTTCTCTGTGGTTTTCATGACCCAAAAAAGTTAAGAACTCCTACCATCGAGGTTCTTCTCTTTCTAAGAAATTATTGAACCTCACTAGAGCTTTGGCTTTAATGAAAGAATGGAGTTTCAGTTCAGTTTGGATTAACTTAAGACGCTTATGTGCTCAACCTTGAAATTCTAACTTGAAGTCAGGCCAGTTTATAGTCCTGCGTAATTAAGCTTCTTGTGAGGAGGAGCAAACGGAATGAACGCAAAGGTCACGAGGTAATCTTCTCATTGGGCTGGAACCATGACTGATACAAGTGTGGGAAAGGGGAAGGAAGTAAAGTGACAGCTCTGGTCATATGCTCTATTAAAAATATCAGAGACTCAGGAAGTGAGAAAAGAACCAACGCTGTTTATGCTAATAAAACAGAGTATTGGTTCTGGGCAGCCCTGAGGATGAATCTTTGTTTTGGGTCTGCCATCAAGTCATTAGTTGTTACGCAGGAGAGAAGGGGTGAATCCATGGTCATGGGTGATTGAGCAGCAGGCTTGTCGCAGATCAAGTCCTGGCTCCAGCTGGGTGACCCTGGGCGGGTTCCATAATCTCTGAGCCTTGGTGGTCTCCTCTGTGAGCTTGGGTGGTTGAGGCTAATTGTTCTCCTGAGATTCTGAAAGTTATTTTCAGGCTGAGCTTTGTCATCTGGAGCCCTGGACACAGTTACTGCTTTTGTTTGGGACTGCATCTCAAAGAAGAAAGCAGAGCAAGACAAAATTTCTCTCTCTGACTTCGAGCCACACTACACATTTGATCTATTGTAGCTATTTCCGAAAGGGGCCCTTCTTCGGCCTGGCCTGCTTTGCCAACATGCCCGTGGAAAGCGAGCTGGAGCGGGGCGCACGTATGAAGTCTGTGGGCATCCTCTCTCCATCCTACACCCTGCTGTACCGCTACATGCACTTCTTGGAGAACCAAGTTCGGTACGTGGCCCACATACACGTGCGGGGAGGCAGCTGGTGTGTATGTGATGAGCCCTCAGAGACAGAGGTTGTGTGCCAAAACAACAGATGCCTTTCCAAGAACATCCGTGGCCGTGTTTCATGCCTCAGGTGGTGGTCTTTGTGTTTCAACCCAAGTCCTGCATAATGATTCTTTATACTGTAATGGAAGCTGGGGTAGATTTTGCTTTCAGTTTATATCATCATCAATTTTGTTTTATTAAATAATTTGTTGACATGTACGTGATCTTTGTTTACCCTAAAGCTGCAATAATTACCTCCTTGCCCCAGGTAGGTAAAAAGCTAAATTTTTTAACCTAATTGCTTATTATTTGGGGTAATAGGAAGGGGATTTTTAACAGAGGCAGCAAAACTGTGAGTTATTTCGTATTTTTTCATTATACAAGTAATTTAATTTCATTTCAGATTTTGAGGGAGAAATCTATCCCTAATCCCTGAAGCGCTGTTAAAATTTTAGCACATCTGCCTCTTTTCTGGTATGCGTGTGTGTGTACTTTAAAAAATATATACTTGGCATCATACTATATACACAGTTTTATAGACTCTACTTTTAAAATTTATCATTATTTTGATTTTTTATATAACATAATCTTTCTTGACCATCACCTTTGAAAGAACGTGAAGTTTATTGTTTGTGGGAAAAAATGTTTATTATTTTAAAATTTATAATCAAGTAAAAATTAATTTTTAAAAATACTCCCAAATCTTAACCCTTAGATATCCTTTGTCAATATTCAGTGAATGCCATTCTAATATAGAAATACTTTTACAAAAATAGGATTAATATTTTATGAAGATTTAATTTTATCAAATAAGCTAGTTTGAAATATATTAAATTTCATTTTACTTGTATATATCAGAGGAAAGGAGTAAATAAAACTGAAGGAATTGTCAAACTTTAAGTGAATATTTTTTCACTGTAAGGTATATTATTTCTTGAAATATTCCCCCACAGTTAAGAAAAAAGGTTATGAAAAACATGAAAATAGGGTGTCATTCTTATTTTATCGAGAAATAACATATATACAGCAGGGTGCACAAATCTTTGTATAGGTGTCATTGGTCTTGTTGTTGTTGTTTTTGGTGAAGAAGATTAGCCCTGAGCTAACATCTATTGCCAATCCTCCTCTTTTTGCTGAGGAAGATTGGCCCTGGGCTAACATCCATGCCCATCTTCTTCTACTTGATATGGGATGCCTGCCACAGCATGGCTTGATAAGCAGTGCATAGGTCCGCGCCTGGGATCCAAACCTGTGAACCTCGGGCTGCTGTAGTGGAGCACGCGAACTTAACCACTACTCCACTGGGCTGGCCCCTCATTGGTGTTTTTAGGATGTATTTCAACTGTAGACAGAGTCTGTTATCTTATACTTCTTCCCAGCACCTCTCCTGTCTTCATATCTCAATTATTAAATATTGCTAGATTTTTTACATTTAGTTCTGTAATTATAATCCCACTGTTCTTAAGTCTCGGTTATATGTTTATGACCACATCCCGGGCTTAACTGTGGCTTGCTGCATTCCTGAATTCCTGATTTGATTTATTTCTTGGTTGGTTGGATTTTGCCATCAAGCCCTTTTTTTGCCCCCCATGAAAGGATCATGTGTGCTGCCTTCCCTGAAATTTTGCGTGCTTGATAATGTGGGTCTGTTACCTTTACTCTTGGCTGGGTATAAACCTCTTGACTCTTTCTTCCTCTCAGGATGCTATAAATATTGCTCTGCTGTCTTCTGATACTGGTTGTTTCCGGGAAGTCTCTTCTGTCTAGATCCCTATAGATTCTTTCTTTATCTGTGATGTTTCTAAACTTTTATTTTCTGGGATAGTTTGTCCCTTTTGATCTATAGATATGTCTTTTATTTTTAATTCAAGAACTTTTCCTTCTGTAATAAAATATTCAACTTTTTTATTCTATCTTTTCCCTTCTTCAGGAGTACCAGTTATATATATGTTTTCTCTCCATTGTCCTTCATGTTTATCATTTTGATGAGTATTTTAATAGCTCTTTAATGCTACAGCTGTCCCATAAGCTTACTTGATTATTCCCTATGGTTGAGCATTTAGCATGGTTCTAATTTCTTTTTTTAACTGCTCCTCTACATTTTGGAGCTGTGGCGAACACCTTCATGAATATATCTTTTTCTGTATTTGAAATATTTCCTCAGTTTTGTGTCTTAGAAGTAATATTATGGAGTTAAAAAAAGCAAAAAAGGACGTTTTTATTGGGATCCTGTTACTTTTTAAAAATTATTCCTTTTGAAAAAATTAGTTTGCCAAGTAGGCAATACATTCTCATGGTTCAAAAGCCAAAAATCGTAAGGAGGTTTTATATTAGTTAGGGTTATGACTAAGTGGCAATAGCAGACGCCCCAAATTCAGTGGGTCAAATAAGATAGAAGGATCTCTCTCTCGTGTGTAACAGTCTGGAATAGACAGGTGATCAAGGTGGGTGGCCTGCTGTTTCAGGCAATCGTTCAGGGACCCACTCTTCTTCTCTCTCATTGTTCCACCAAATCCTGAGAGTGTTTTCTTTTTACTTCTAAGATGTTCTTCTCAAGTGTTCAAAGCTGCTCACCACTACTGTGTCTGCATTCCAGCCCACAGGGAAGAGGGAGTGACCCGGAAGTTGCATACATCACTTCTCATTGCACTGTTAAGTTCTCCATTGCAAAGACACACCTAACAGCAAAGGCGACTGGGGTAGTTAGTCTCTAGGTGGGTCACCCTGTGACCAGTTAAAATTCTGGGGCTTCTGTTACAAACAGGGAGAAGAGACAAATGGATTTTCAGAAAAAATTAGCAGCCTCTGCTTCACTTTTCCCCTCTGACCACCTACGTATCTGTGTGTACTCCTTTTCCCATACAGAGAGGACGTTCCTCCCACCCCAAGAGAGACATCCTAGAGGCTCATCCAGTTAATGCCTCCAGTCTAAGATCCAGGATTTCTGTGTGATATGAGGCAATCCTTTTCATTAGATCAGCATATGGTTCTTCTTATCCTGAAAACCTATAAAAGAATAGACATGTCCATCCACTCCTTACTTCCCAAATGCAACATGGAAGATAGAGTAGGAACCACAATACACACTCCTATTTGGAAAAGGGAAAAATGAGAAATACAAGCTGTCATTAGTCCATAACAATAATGAAATTCTGTTGAGCAGGGATTGCAAAGACTCCTTGTCCTGGCAGAGCAGTATGCTCCTTGGCTAAACCTTGGTTCTGCTCTTTAGAATCCCCTTGTCCATTTTCCTCCATGGCTCCTGGCTTTGCCTTCTAGGAGGTTCTTTATCCATTTTCTACCACAACCACTTCTGAAGCTGGCATTGAAGAACATGCCCTTCTTGAGGCTGCATAGCTTTAGAACGTGTTTCCTGCTGGTGTAGGTTTGGGAGACATTTAAGGGTTGAGAACTCACGAGCTTTTTTAGGGCAGGCATGTGACAATACGGATCCCTCAAAAACTAAATAGGCTTCTGGTCTGTTTGCTTCCACTTGGTTCTAGGTAAAAGTATCCACTGTCAAAGACCTCTTTTGGGTCTTAATTTTTAAGTCAGGGGACTGTAGGTTAGTTACTGGTATCTGTTCTTGGCCTATCCGTCTTTTCCTTATTTCAACGGTAACTGCCTTGAGGCGGTACCCTAAATCTGATCTTTACAAATGGGCCGACTCCTGTATCTGGCCAAGAATATGTTATAGAGGCTTTGAAAGAAATTTTTATTTCCTGCTTTAAGGGTGCAAAAGCAATTGGCTTTTGCAGTCCCATGGGGTCCCAAATGATTGAATTCTCAACTAATTTATATTGCAGAACTCAGTACACACTGCCCTGAGGCTATATTTCCTTCCATTTCTCCTTGCCAACTGGCCGGTTCTTGCCTATTTTCATCTTACTCGTATAGTAGCTCACTAAAAATAAGGCGCAATCAACATTCTATTTTTAACACCTTCCCCTAAAATTACAAGTTCAGATGACACAGGGCCTGTCTTTCAAGTTACTGAAGTTCTAGCAAATGTCTGTCTTCAGTGTAACAAGGGTTACGAGCTTTCTAGTCTGCAATATCTATTTTCTTACCACCTTCCCTTACCAGCTGCTAAGTCAATGTCACAGTGTGGTTTTAGATACTGTAGTAACTCATTTCTAGGTATCATTTTCTGCTTTAGCTAGAGTACAGGTTAAGTTGCTGCAAGAGAGAGACCCAAAATACAGTGACTCAAACAAGATAGAAGTACAGCTTTTCTAGCATGACGGTCCCCAAGGGAGAGCAGCAGTCCAGTCTGGTAGGTGGCTCTGCTCCCCTGGGTCATCCTGGGACCCAAGTCTTTCTGTCTTTTATTCTGCCATCTCCTAAAGTATTGTCCTCTTATACATTGTAGAAGCTGACTCACCATTACCATGTCATGTCCCAGGCTGCAGAAAGGGGAAAGACACAGGAATCCCAGATGTTGAACACATCACTTCTGCTCACATTTCATTGGCCAGTTCTTAGTTATTAGCCATACCTAGCAGCAAGAAAGTCTGGGAAATGTGGTCCTTAACTGGGTGGCCATATGACCAGCTAAAATTGGAAGGTTCTAATACTAAAGAAAGAAGAGGCAGTCGTTACCACTGGCATAAAATGAAAAGTCTTCAGCCAGTTCCCACATCCATCCATTAATCCCAGTAATCACTGTTAATTTCTTATATATCTTTCCAAAGTTTGTGAATATGTATATACAAATAAAAGTGTATATTCTTATTTTCCCCCTTTTCATACAAAGGTAACATGTTATATACATGTTTTGTACCTTGCCTTTTTCATTCAACAGTGTGTCAGGGAGATCTTCTCATATCAGTACATGGAGAGTGTCTTCACTGATTTTCACAGTTGTGTCATGTGCCGGTTATAGAAGAACCGTGCTTTCTTTATCAAGGCTCCTATTGATAGACGTTTGGTTGTTTCCACTCTTGTACTCTTACAGATATGCTCACTGAATACCCATGAACAAGTATCATTTCACACATGAGCAGAATATGTGTACATTCAATTTCCAGAAGAAAAACTGGTGGTTCAAAGGGTATATGTATTTGTAATTTTAATACATATTGTCAAATTGCCTCCCATAGAGATTTTACCATTTTGCATGCCCAACAGGAAAGCAGGAGAATGCTGTTTCCTCACAACATTGCCAACACAAAAATAAAACTTTTTGATTTTTGGCATTATGGGTAACACATGGTACATAAGTATAGATTTAATTTGCCTTTTTCTTATAGGTGACATTGAACACCTTTATGTATGTTTGAGTCATTTGTCTCTCCTGTGAACTGTTTCTAGCCTTTGCTACTCTTTTTTTTTTTTTTTTTTTGGTTGTTGTCCTTTTCTTATTAATTTCTAGGAGTTCTTCGTATAATAGAGAGATTTGTTCTTTGTGATATAAAGTGAAAATATTTTTCCACTTTGTCATTTGGCTTTTAACATTTTTTGTGATGCAGATGCTTTTGTTCGTTGAATTCATTAATCTTTTTATGGCTTCAAGCTTTTGAGTCATAACTAGAAAGGTTTTCCAGCTTGGTGATTAAAGAGGGCTCGAGGTAACATGAGACAAGAGACTTACATGAGACAGTTTGAGGAAAAGAAAGAAGCATAGTGAGGTGAGCTCAGCTCTAGGCAGAGATAGTACTTGACTGCAGCGGTGACTTTTGTATAAATTAATAGACTTGATTTCTGCAAACACCAAATCAGTGTTTTGTGTTCATTCTTTTGATATCCCAAATTTATTAGGATTTCATCCATAAGTCTTGACTGTAATATCTCTCTAGTTAGAGAGTCCTTTCTATGACTATTTTTTATTAATAAGAGGATATTGGAGAACTACTTTATAATTTAAAATTTTTAAAAATAAATTAGAAAAAGGAAAAGGAAGCATTATAAAATAAAAGGGACTTAAGACATATAACCACATTTTTGGACCTTGCTTAGATTGTGATTCAAACAACCAACTATAAAATACCATTTGGGGGCCAGTTGGTATAATTTGAATGTGGACTGGGTATTAATTTATCTTATGGCATCATTATTCATTATTTAGGCAAAATAATGGCATGGTGGTGATGTTATTTTTTAGGTAGACTTTATCAGTGAGAGATGTACACTGAAGTATTTAAGGGTAAAATGTTATGATGTGGGATTTGCTTTAAAACATTTCCGGGGGGGGGGACCAGCCCCGTGGCTTAGCGGTTAAGTGCGCGGGCTCCGCTGCTGGCGGCCCGGGTTCGGATCCTGGGCGCACACCGACGCACCGCTTCTCTGGTCATGCTGAGGCCGCATCCCACATACTAGAAGGATGTGCAGCTATGACATACAACCATCTACTGGGGCTTTGGGGGAAAAAAAAAATAAAACATTTCGGGGGAAAAAATGGTGTGGGGGGGGTGTGGTATAGATGTAATCGTATTGATAAAATATTGGTCATTGTTGAAGCTAAGTGATGGACACATGGAGTTCATTATTCTCTTCTTTCTACTTTCTGTGTATGTTTGAAAATTTCCATAATGAAAAGTTTAAAAAGACTAAATATAAAATTAACATATAGTTATTGTAGAAAACTTTGAAAAATAGAGAAAAGCTCAAAGAAAAAACGAACATAATCCCACTAGCCAGAGGTCTCTGCTGTTAACATTTATATCCTTCTAATCTTTTTCCCATGTATAAATATGTGTATATACATTAATTAAAAAAAAAAAAAGAATACTGAAGTCATTCAATATCTAAATTTTCTAAGTTGGTATGTTAACCTTCCGGTATATCATGAATAATAGTTGTCAACATCATTTTGGTGGTTTCACAGCATTTCAATATATAGATGTATCACAATTTATTTAATTATTTCACTGTTATTGGGCATTTAGATTGTTTGTTATTTTCACCACTGTAAACATGAGCATTCTTGTGGGTAAACGATGGTTCATATACCGTTCTTTAGGCTACATTCCTAGAAATGGAATCATTGGGTCAGAGGGTATGTACAGTGTACAATTTGTAACATATTGCAAGTGACCCTTCAGAAAGGTGGTACCATTTTGTACCTGCACCAGCAGTAAATGGGAATGCCTGTTTTTCCGTATTTGCAAAGCCAGAAGACAGACTTGTTTGGACCAGTAACGAATACACCAAAGTGATGAAGTATAGTTGTTGCACAGAGGCATCTCTGGTTTTTACACTGGGTGCGTTATTGCCAGGATATGGTAGGGGAAGGCGGGGTTAGTTGCAGTGGGCATCGGTGTGGTCACATAAGCTTCTGTTGTATTGGCGAAGGGGGCTGTGGGCTTAAGGAATATCCCAGTGTCTGGTCCTGCGGGGGAATCCTCGATCTGGCTGTGAAGCCTATGGCTTCAGATCACTAGCATATATCATGCCAGTTATTCTCTAGGTTTTACAGTTTCCATGGCTTCTCTTGGACAGTTTTGTAGGTGGCTTGGCTTACATTTCAGTGTAGTGGTTTCTTCACCTATGCATGCTTTTGGGTAAGATCACCGGGAAGGTCTCTTTTTGTATCATCTTTGAAGACCAGCTTATCTTTCAGTACTATCAGCCTTGTTTCAATGCCTTTTGGTTTATCTTGGCTTTGTGGTTTGGTGATCAATCTTGTTTATTGCAAAATCTGCAGTGTGTTTACATTTTGTGGGTTTCATACAACAGCTGTTTAACATTTATCCAGGAACTGCTAATTTATGTTTATGTCTATGTTTGTATAGTTCTGTAGTCCCTGTTATTGCCTTGTTCTGTTCCATCAGTCAGTGATCGCTCAGGCTATCAGAGGACAGGACCCTGAAACTACCTTTTTGAACTTAATTGTCTTTGTGTTATTTTGTATTAACCAAACTTTCATCAATTTGACACACATCCCTGAAGAGTATCTGAAATCTGCCATCTTCTCAGAATAGTCAAATACGGCTTAGCCACCATGGACTTCCCATCTGGCACATGAACATTTGTAAAAGTGAAAGGAATGATTATAAGCACACCCCCTTCCCATAGTCACTTATTGTTATGTCACATGACTGCCACCTTGTGCAAAGCTTAAAATAGAATGTATAGGAATCCCCAAATTACAGAGCTATCATTCAGAGAGAAACTGATTTTAGTAATCATTTTTTGAATGTATTTGATGTGGATTTTTTTCTTTTTAAAATGTAAATTTGCCTGAAGGTCTCTTCTGGGGCTTGCCCTGAATCTTCCCCATTTACCCACTGTTTCTGAGCCCTCACTGTGGGCCTGGCTAGATGCTGCAGGATAGCTCGGAAGGAAGAAACCTAATGTTTTGTGAGTGTCTGAAATGTGTCACAAACTGTTTGAGGCACTTTTTCTTCTTTATTTCATTTACACCTCAAAATAATATTGAGGTGGTACTATTATCTGCATTTTAAGGAGAGAAAAATAGGTGGATTTTGAAAAGTTTAGCAGCTTGCCTGAGATCTCACAGTGAAGAAGTGGCAGCCAGAGCCCTGACGTCGGGAGCTGTGAGTCACTCTGGAGTGGAGATGGCTGGGGGGCAGCTGGCTGCCGATGGGACAAGGAAAATCTTGAATCTGAGCGCTTTGTGTCAGCGTTAGGAATAAGCCAACAGTGTCAGGTTGGGGGGATTGCCTGTTGTCCTTGTTCCAGGACCAACCATAATTAGACATGCCTCCCCTTGCTCAATAAAGCTGTCTTCTGATTCTTTTTTATTATTGCAGTATGATGGAAATTGTAGGGCACTGAAAAAGTAAAAATGGGCTAAGAAGGTTTTAGTGCCTTTTACTCCTCCCTATGTTACCTTCCTAGGGCTGCGGTAACAAAGTACCAAAAACTGGGTGACTTAGAACGACAGAAATGTATTGTCTCACGGTTCTGGAGGCTGTTGGCAGCGTTGGTTCCTCTGAGGCTGTCGGGGAGAATCTGTCCCTTGTCTCTCTCCTAACTTCTGGTGGTTTGCTGGCCGTCTTTGGTGTTCTTGGCTTATGGATGCATCACTGATCTGCCTTCACCTTTACATGGCTTTCTTCTTGTGTGTATGTCAGTGGCCCAATTTTCCCCCTTTTTAAGGACACCGGTCATTTTGGGTTAGGGGCCACCCTATTATCTCATTTTAACTTGATTACCTCTGTAAAGACCCTATCTCCAAATAAAGACACATTCTGAGGTCCTGGGGATTAGGACTCCAACATATCTTTTGTGGAGGGACACAATTCAACCCAATACACCCCCATTACACATAGTGCCAAACAGTACCCACAGCGCTCCTGTGCTCAGCTTGAGGTGGTGGCCGTTCTCCAAGTGGCCCAGTGCCTCAATGCAGCTTTGTTGGTTTTGGAGTCAGTTGACAGGGCTACCCACAGCCAAGTCTCTGCCGGCCAAGCAGGGTGGGAGTGGGAAAAGAACAGATTCTGAGCTTTTTATTACTTTATTGGTGTGGAAATTATGAGCCCTTAGTGACATCTAGTAATAATTGTTTTCCCTTATTTGAGACATTGAGAGATAAGCTTCCTCTTATTCTTTTATAACAACAAAGAAAGCAAGCAAGCATGATTTCTAGACAAAAAGCAGCGTGAAGCAGGGAATTTGTGATCTTCAAAGTTATCCCTTCTCACAGCCAACAGCCATTCTCTGGGAAGCGCACCGTCTTTAGCATACCTTGCTTGAGAACAATAGACATTAGTCATAGTCTGTTAATTCTGCCTGTTTCCCATGAGAAGGAGAATGTGTTCCAAGGCGCTGTCAGGGAGTTTAAGACTCTGCGTTTGAGCTTTTCCTAAGGATCTTCTGTAACACCAAGGGAGGCATCCTGGGCAACTTCAAAAGGGGGTCTTTTTAGTTTATCAGGCCCTTTGCCCCTGAGTGTTCGAGTCTTTGGGGCGGGGGAGTGAGTGGCAGAGCTGCGGCCAGAGCTTTTCTCACTGGGCACGTGTGTGTGTGTTGTGCAGACACCAGCTGGAGACGCCGGGACATTACTCTCATCTGGCTGCGTTCTATGAGGACAAGAAAGGGGTGCTCCATGCTGGTCCCGGGAGAGGCGGCAGCCTGCCCCCTGTCTACTGGCTGCCTTCCATCCACCGATACATGTACCCTGAGATGAAGGTGAGGCCAGCCGTACTCTCACACCGTCCTGGACTTGTGTCTGGGTACAGTAGTTGTTGATTATTTTTTTAATTAACAGGGAATTTATGTCTTAGGCTCATACCCAACATCTGGTTTTGATAGGATAGGATTGTAACCTAAGCATTTGGGTTCTTTTAAAACAAGGCAAGTTGTCTTAATATGCTTTCTAGATACTTCAGTAATCATGGTGCAAAGCCATATTGATAGGCCAGTTGTGGTAAACTTGTAGGGGGGAAGAGGTGGATTTGATTCTGTTGATTGCTTCAGATATTTTAAAGCCACATACTTGAACTAAAGATGAGTTCCTCCTCCTCCCCCCCCCGGCCCCCCCCCCCACCCCGGACACAAGATACTTCAGTGGAAACCTCAGGCTCTGTGATAGAGAAATTACACCATGAGTTTAAGGGAGAACTCTGGGAAGGCAGCTTGGAAGAGAAGTTGCTTCCTGAAGTATTTGGCTAGGCAGAAAGTGAGGGATGCTAATTCCAGATGGAGGGAAGGCATGAGCAGTAGTGGGAGCCACGGTCTGTCACTTTTCCCAGCACCTTCTGTGAGTTAGGCATTCTGCTCTTTATCTGTACCTATTGCAGGATTCTTAAAAGCAAATGCTTTTTTAATCCCTATTTTACAGAAAAACCAGCTGAGGTTTATAGAGGTTCACTGACTTGCTTACGGCCTTATAGCCAGTAGGAGGTAGAGCCAGGATTTAAACACAGGGCTGGTGCTGAGGCCAATGAGCACTCCTACCCCACTCCACTGCCTTTGTGGAGAGGTGGATGTGAGAAGGCATGAGGCAGGTTCACGGGACGTGAGCAGACTAGTTTGGGATTGACTTGTTATGTCAGGGGCCAGGAGAGAAAAGGTTAGAAAAATAGGTTGGAATCAGATCGTAGAGAACCTTAAATACTAGGCCAGGGGATACTAACCCTAATAAGTACCAGTTAGGGTCTTGTCAGGAAAACGCAAACTGTGTTAGATATTCTAAAATAATTCAATACAGGGAATCAGTAACATGGTAATTGGAAGACCGAAGGAGCAAAAAGGAAACGAGGTAATCTATATATTAGTAAATACAGATAGTGGCTTCTAGCCTATTATTAGTTATCTGTTGCTGCATTACAAATTACCCCCAAGTTAATGGTTTGAAACAGTACCTATTTGTTATCTCACAGTTTCTGTGAGTCAGGGATCCAGGCACAGCTTAGCTGGGTCCTCTGCTTCATGTCTTTCATGAGACTGCAGTCAGGGTGTCAGCCAGGGTTGGGGTCTGGTCTGAAGGCTCAACTGGGGAAGTATCCACTTCTGAGCTCATGTCGTTGTTGGGAGGATTGAGTTCCTGGAGGACAGCTGGACTGAGAGCCTCAGTACCTTGCTGGCTGTTTGTCACCCTCAGTTCGTAGCTATGTGGGTCTCTCCAACATGGTAACTTGTTTCATCAAAGCCAGCAAGTGAAAAGTCTACGGGAAAGATGGAAGTTAAAATCCTTTGTAAGCTAACCATGGAAGTTACAGCCCCACAATGTTGCCATATTCTGTTGGTTAGAGGCAAGTTACTCAAGAGGAAGAAGGGATTACATAAGGCTGTAAATACCAAGAGGTGGGGATCACTGGGGGCTCTTAGAGGCTGCCTGCCACACACTCCAGGGCTGGGGTGACAAGGAGAGAGAGGTGACATTATCAAAATGACAGGAGCTTGGAGGAGGGCCCCTGCGCAGCCGTGGCTCAGCTTGCTTAGAAAGGCACACTGTGCACCTGATGATGCTGGACCCTCTGAGGCGTGGGGCTCGGCTGGGGCTAGGGCAGCTGGGAGAAGCTGGAGGCTAGAAACTGAAGAGAATTCCTTCTCCCCTCCTCTTGCCTTCTAGTCTGCAGTCATTGCCCCCCACTGGGAGAACCTCACAAGAAGCCAGCTGGCATGGGAGCCCAGGAAATGTAGTTGGAAGATTTCCCAGCCCCATGGCCTGTGCTGAGAGGCAATAATTAAGAAGTGGTCAGAGGGTTATTAGGGCGATTCTGGGCTTGTGTTGACCAAACCATGCTCTGTCTCTCCACTCCTAACTCGGACCCATTTTTTCCCTCTGAGTCAAATTGCTGGTGGGCTAATTCCAAACCCACAGGGAGCTGACCAGCCCCTGACCTGGGCGTCCCTGGACTCCTCTCCCCAAGAGGCCAAGAAGGAGAGACAGAGGGCGAAAAAGTAAAATTGCCCTCTGCTTTTGCCTTATTGAGGGCAGCTCTTTAGCATAAATGCTAAACCCTAGGATATGCAGGGAAAAGGATACTTTATTAGGCTGCAGATAGAAATGTGAACAGTCTTTTTAAAAAAAAAGTTGTTAGCACTTCTTAAAATTAAAAATACATGTACCCTTTGATCCAGCAATCCCACTTGTTAGGATCTATCCTTTATCTATAAACCACCAGAGTTTCACGATGTCTGTATAAGAATGTTTAATTCAGCATTGTTCAGAGTGGTAAAAAATTAGAATGCCCCGTATGTTATATGGCCACAATGAATATGAATTAGAACATAAGTAGTTGACATGGAATCTCTACCAGGAAGTATTTTTGTGTGAGAATAACAAAGTGCAGAAAACTATATATGGTATGATTACACTTTTGTAAAATAATTACAACCTTGAGTGTAGATAGAGATAGATACACAAACATGCATCCACAAACATTGGAAAATAGGGATGGGTGTATACTAGGTTATTAACACATCTCTTACCTGGGGGTGAGGTAAGGTATGGAGGGACAATGATTTATATGTGTAAAAAAAAAAAAAAAGGAAGGGCTGGGGAAAAAAATGATAGCACTAAAAAAATGGTATATATGAATGATTCCATTGGTCATTTATGGAATATCACATATATGTACATATAAAGAAATTTCTATGTAAGCTTTCTATTGAAATATAATATTTGTAGCAACAAGTTAAAAAACCGTAGGTATATAGTTCAGTGAATTTTCACAAAGTGAACACGTATAAAGAAAATTTTAAAATGAGTAAAGTTTTAAAGTGGGTGTCAAATCTGAGACTATTGCAGACAAAAAAACCTGGAGACGGGGAGGAAGGAAGGATGACAGCCTCTCTCAGAGGCCCAACAATGGCTGGTAAATGCTCCCCCAGAGAAATGGGAAAGTGGGGGAGAGACAAGGGTGGGGTGGAGCCCCAGGAGTAGATGGATTCCCAGGAAGCGGGGGCAAGTGGAAGACGAGGGATGAAGAGTGAACCCGAGGGGCTTGCCAGCAATGGTTGGGGAGTAAGAAGAGGATAGACGACCTGACATGAAAAGTGGGTGCGGAAATAAAGGTCAGAACTGTGCACGTCAGGAAAAGTTTTCTGTAAAAGCTACAGCAGGACAAGGCTGCGCAAGGAGAAATTGATTTCAATGAAAGCCGGGGAAGTGTCTGTTGCGTCGTACAGTTGGACGGGTCAAGTGTGGGAGGGGTGCAATCTTTACAGCTGACTCTTTCAGAAGATAGTAGGTTTGCCTCATTGTGGCTACTTTCCTGGCATAGGCCCAGCACCCCAACTACTTGTGGTTCCAGGAAGTGGCATGTTGTCTCTTATCTCTGGGCTTTTGCACATGCTGGTTCCTCAGCCAAGAACACCGTCCCTCCGTGTGACCCCTTATGTCGAAGCTGACATCACTGCCCCCAGGAAGTCTTCTCCATCAGAATTGGGTCAGGCACACTCCTACAGCCCCCTGCCCTTCTCCCATCACGGCTCTCAGGCTGGGGTTTAATTACTTGTGCACCTGTTTCTCCCACTAGCCTATAAACTAGACGAGGGCAGGGCCTGGGTCTCTTTGTTCATTGTTGGAACTTGACGGCTTAGCACAGTGTTTGGCGAAAATTAAGCAGGTGAGAAATATTTCTTGCATAAATGCATCCATGCATCTATGAATGAATGAATAAATAAGATCAGAATGCAGGGTTGAGCATTCATTCTAGGGTTCTAGGGCCCAGGACACATTTGGACAAAACCCTGCCAGGCCTTCATGCAGTAGAAGCACGTGTGCAGGGCTTGAAGATTACAGAGGGGCAGTGAGGAAGAGCCTGAATGGGCAGTGGCTCCCTTTCCTACCTCCCTGCGGTTTGACTTTCATGAAAGATTGTGATTGGAGGGATCTGACCAGAGATGGTTGCTCGGTGCCTCCTCTCCTGGAGATTTGGAATGCAGTGGCAGAGGAGTAGGCGGAGGGGCACAGACAGGGACCCTCAGGGCATGGCAGCCTTGCTGCTGGCATGGGGCAGGTGAAAGGCCCCAGTGCAGGGGCAATGCCGGGAAAGGGAAGTCCTCTCCCAGGTGGTCCAGAGGGCCGGAGCCTGGCAGAGCACGGAGGCCCAGGGCTGCCTCAAGGCTCAGGTGTGGGTACCTCTGAGGCCTCCCAGGTGTTAAACCCAGCAGGCGGCCTTGGTGTCGGCATGCTCTCACCTGCATCCCTAATGGGCGCAAGCACTGTTCCGACACTTTAGCGTGGAAGAGACCTTCCAAAACGCAAGGCACCTGGCTTGAAGCCTTTGTTTCATCAGTGACAGTAGTGGCTGCTGCCTCAGGGCCATTCCTACATGCTAAGTATTTCATGTTTATCCTCAGGTGGTCCTTCTAGCCATGTGAGGGATGGCGATGGTCTCTACATTTTACAGATGAGGAAAGTGAACCAGAAACGTTGGCCAACTTTCCTGAGGCCGCCCTGTTTGTAAATGGCAGAGCCAGCACTGGAGTTCAGCTTTTCTTGGATCAGAGGTCATGCCCTTAACCCCTAGGACATCCCTTGGCCCAAGACTCCTAGGAGGCAGCCTCAGGGTTGCAGGCTCCTGCGTTCAGCATGGAAAGAAGGTGGTTGGAGTTGAAGTGAGTGGGTTATCGTGCCTGTAGACCCCATGGGGGCTTCTACTGTAACCTGTGCAGACACCTCGCCTCGCACAGTAGCCGGGTCCCTGTACATTTGGGATCTAATCTGGGGCTGTTCGCTCATCATTTTGTTCCTTCCAATGCTCAGTAATGTTTTTGAATTGAATTTTCTCACTGAGATGTACTGTCACTTCAGAGATGCTCTTGTTTCTGACTTTTAAGAAGTTATGTTCAGTTTCTTCCCTTTGCACCTCTCTCCCGAGTGAAGTAGTTTATGGTCCCTAAACTCAAACTTCACTGTATCGGGGGAGCTGCTGAATTACAGAAATCTAGGTTAAAGGTAAGACTTTTAAAGTGAAAAATCTCTTTTTGTATGGAAGTAACCATCCCTTAACATAGCTGTTTGGTTGTACTTTGGATTGGTTTTTTGGTGGGGGGGGGTGGTTAGCACACACCTGTACTGAATATTTTTTGCAATGATGTTTCTAACAAGCTGTTCCTCCTCCACCCCCTTTCTGTTTTTCCAGATCACACACCCAGCTGGCTGCATGTCTCAGTTTATTAAGTTCTTTGGAGAACAGATCCTCATCCTTTGGAAATTTGCCTTACTTCGAAAGCGCATTTTGATATTTTCTCCGCCTCCTGTGGGTGTCGTATGCTATCGAGGTAACTAGAAGCCAGAGTTAGGGGTTCTTCCTGAGTTCCCTGGAACAGAAACTGCTTGAGTCTTTCTGTTGTTGACCAAGCTCAGAAGAGTCTGGGCTATTATCAAAGGGATCAGGGGTTCTAAGCCTGGGAGTGACAGGGTTGGATTTGTGTGTTAGAGCGTAGATGCTGGTGGCAATACAGAAGCTTGATCCGGGGACAGATCAGTAGTCTGGCGAGAGATAAGGGACTGGATGAAAGCAGAGGAGATGGAGTCTAGATGTATTTCAGAGATAAACTTGACAAAATCTGGTGTCTGTTTGTGTTGTAAGATTCTGGTGTGTGTTGGGCCGGCCCCATGGCTTAGTGGTTAAGTGCACGTGCTCCGCTGCTGGCGGCCTGGGTTCAGATCCCGGGCGCGCACCAACGCACCGCTGCTCCGGCCATGCTGAGGCCGCGTCCCACATACAGCAACTAGAAGGCTGTACAGCTATGACATACAACTATCTACTGGGGCTTTGGGGGGAAAAAATAAATAAATAAAAATTAAAAAAAAAAAAGATTCTGGTGTGTGAAGTAATGGAGGAAGAGTCTAGGATGATGGGACTGAGGAGGAGTAGGTGGGGGGTGTGATAAGTTAACTTTGGACACAGTGAGTGTGTACTGCCTGTGAGGCCTTCACAAGATGTACACCAGACACTGCTATGTTGGGTCAGGACCTTGGGGAGAAAGTTGGGCTGGAGATCAAGATTTGAAAGTGACATATAGATGGTGCCCATAACCATGGGATGGATGGCATCACGTGGGGAGAGAGTGAGTGAGGAGAGGCGTGCCAGTGTTTTGCAGGCACAGGAGGCAAACAATAAAGGTGGAACACAGAGGAGACTGAGGTGGAAGAGTTAAAAGAAGGGAGGGAACCAGAAGATGCACGGGTTACAGTAGGCAAGAGTTATGAGGAGGAGGAAGGTCAGCAGTGCCAAACCCTAAGCAAGACCAGGTGGGGTGGAGACTGAAACATGCCCATGTCCATTGGATTCGGTAAGACATTGTTGGTGTGACCTTGAGGAGGTCAGATTCTGTTGTGGGACCTGAAAGGCTGGTCCCCACACCCTGTATCCTCAGAATGCCAGGACCACCTGGTTACCCAGGTACCAGGACAGCACAAAGCAAAGCCCGCAACAGAGTCCTTGGAGGCTGACTGCTCAGAGAAGTGGCCAGCAGGCTTCGTGGGAGGAGGGGACTGGGAGGGCAGACTCTTCTCCTCTGACCTCCTGTGTCCCCCACAGTGTACTGCTGCTGCTGCCTGGCCAACGTCTCCCTGCCTGGCATCGGGGGCACCATCCCTGAGTCCAAGCCTTTCTTCTATGTGAACGTGGCCGACATCGAGAGCCTGGAGGTAGAGGTGTCCTATGTGGCCTGTGAGTACGGGGCCCTCCCCGCATCCTGCCCCCATGTCCCTGCCCCCATGTCCCTGCCCTTTGACGGCTCTGCTGGGAGCCGTGCTCTGGCCTCCCAGCTCCCCGAGGGCCCGTCTCCTCCTCCTCTCAGATGCGGGACTCCTGGACCCCTTGTTTCCCCGGTGGGGTCAGGCTGGTGCCCTTCAGTGACAGCCTCCAGGTTCCTGCCTCCTGAGCCTCGGGTCTCACAGGCACCACAGAGAAGATTTTCGAGGAGAAGCGGGAACTGTATGATGTCTATGTGGATAACCAGAACGTGAAGACGCACCACGACCACCTGCAGCCCCTGCTGAAGATCAACAGTGCCGACCGGGAGAAGTACCGGCGGCTCAACGAGCAGAGGTAGGGGGACCCCAAGCCTGGCACGTGTGTGCCCACGAGTGGTGGTGGGTACAGCCGAGGCCCGCACACACTCTGAGAGAGATGTCCCCAGGGTGCTGCCCATCTCAGGAGAGCTGGCGGGGGAGGGGTCTCTCTGTAAAGCCCATCCTGTCTCCCCTTCCCTCGCAGCACGTTGCTGCCAGTTGGTGTGCTGCGTGGGAGATGGGAAATGAAGAGAAGCTGTGCATTGAAGAAGCCGGGCTTCCAGTATATTGTCCTGACAAGAGGGTAGTAAACGTGTGTGGGGCCACTTCTTTCTGATGAAGCCCAAGGAAGAGAACAGGCATTTATTGAGCACCTATGTTGTTTGGTTCACTGTACTGAGAACTTGCTTATGCATTATCTTATGTAATTCTCAATATTTTGGTTATCCTGTGAGATAAAGGGTATTCTTTGGTATCAATGGTGAAATAAATGGTGTCATCATCATACCTGTGGGCAATTGGGAAAGATTGTCTCTTGCCTGAGATTACTGTACACAGGGGCAGAACTGGCGTTAGACCCCAGGGGTTTGACTCCAAGCCCTGTTTACTCCTTCCTGTCCCTTCTCTCCCTGCCTTTGGCCTGGGGGCCCTGTTCTGGGCCACCCTCCTCCCTAGGAGATGCTGGCCTGTTGCGGATGCCTGACCGACGACCAGGCCTATGACTGGGGTCCTTGTAGTTGCACCGGGGTCTGATCGTGATCCCTTCACAGGCAGATGCTGCTGTATTCCCAGGAAGTAGAGGAAGACTACAACCCTTGTGAAGAGGACCTCTTTGTGCTGTAAGTCAGCCCAGGGCAGCGGTTGTGGGGCCTCCCTGAGGATCCTCCCATGTCACCTGCTGCAGTCCAGGCATGTCCTTTATTGCTGCCCAGGGCACTTAGAGCTGGGCTCCATACAGAGCCAGCCCCGAGCCCCGAAATGCCATTAGGGGCGCCCAGGGAGTCAGGAAGCAGGGGAAGGTGGTTAAGAGACAGCAAGTGTCCTGGTATTGGTGTTTCTGTTGGGCATTTACATCCAGACGTCCACTGCGCAGAAGCCCTGTCTGTCCCTCAGGATTCAGGGGCTTCTCATCCATTACTGCCTTTGAGTAGAGCCGTTCCTTGCACTGAGTATTATGGGATAATCTGAAAATTTAACTCTTGAACCTAATGAAATCTCATTCCCCCAGATCTGTTGGTGGTCGGGGCAGGAGCCATGGCCCTTGTACTTCACAGCATTGATTTCATTCATAAGCAGCTGTGTGAATAGTACTTAGCGATAAGAACAGAACTGTAATTGAAATGGAAACAATCCTCCCAGCTTCCTGATGGGTCTCCCCACCCCATGTCCTGGGATGGCAAGGAGGGAGTAACACTTGCCCTTAGAACCATGCCTGGCTTTGATGTTGAAAACGTAGTGTTGACATTTCCATAAAGGTGCAGTACTTTGGTTTTAAAAGTGTACTTTCTAATGTGTACATGCTATTTAGATGTAGAAATATTTGGGAATTGGGCAGAGAGCCAGCGGTCTCACCAAGGTTGGACACATTCCATTGTCCTTGAAACTGCTGAGCGTCCGGGGCTCTGGGCACTGGGCGCCTCTGCTGAATCCGCCTTTGATAGCTCTGTGGAACACAATGGAAAAGTCTAGACAGTTAATGCCTTTTCTGAATATGGTTCATATATTCATGTAGTACTATAAATCAGTGACAGTTAAATCATGCTCTGTACATAATTTTCCATAAAGTAATCAAAGGAAAACACTCAAGGATGATGGTGAGTTGTGGCAGTGTTGGGGCCTCCAGCTTGGCCTCCGTGTCTCTTTGCCCTTGACTTCTAGCCTTGCTGGCCTCAGAGCATCCGGTGCCTGCCCAGGCCCTCTGAGCTCCATCTTTCCTGTGTGGACGGTCACTTGTCAGCCTGTGTGCTGGCTCAGGGGCTGCAGAGCCGTTTCAGAGCCCTTTTCTCTCTGCAAGTCTCGCCTCCCGCACTTTAATGACCTATCAGGGCTTTAAAGATGAGTTTCAGTTTCTCAGTTTAACCTCAGAACTGCATTATCAGCTTTTTTTTTTTTTTTTTAAACTTCCCTTAGGACTAAGCAGAAAGAGAAGAACGCAGTTATTATGGGAGCCTCTCCCTGAGGCTGTGTTTAAACCCCTCGGAACCTCTCAACAGGGAAATAGAAATAGGTTTTTGGCAGTCAGGCCATCGCTAATCATACTATGATTAATGCCAGTGGTTTCTTTGCTACCTCAGTAGCACTTTAATAATCCTTTCATTTTACTTTGATCCTGTTTTCTTCTTTGAAAAGATATTTTTGACTTTTGAAACCATTTAAAAGCATATTAAACAAAACAGTATAGCTTTGGCTCCTTGTGTGTGGATTATTTGGTGAGATTTTTTGTCTTTTCTGCCCTCCCTTTCCTGTGTCTTGCGAATGCAGGTTTTTCCTAGAACAGAACAACCGGATATTTCAGACTTTGCTGGAGGTGTCTGCCAGTCAAGACAAAACTCTGACTGCCGAGCATGCCCGAGGCATGGGCTTGGACCCCCAGGGAGACCGGAGCTTTCTCATGGACCTGCTGGAGGCCTATGGCATTGACGTCATGTTGGTCATTGACAACCCCTGTTGCCCATAGGAAGAGCGAGCCCAGACTGGTGAGCCGCTCCCATGTGGGGACTTCATCCCGGGCCCCAGAGGGCTTCCTTTTTTATTAAGTTGACATAGAGGAATATTGTTTACACTTTCCAACAAATATAATTTTTGCAATCTCCTTTCTTCCCTTCCTCCCTAGAGGTCAGATGAGATCACCTTGGTTCTGTGTCCTGCTTTGCTAGGACGTTGGAATATACCACTTTCTCCCGGAGCTGCTTCCTGGTTCAGTCTTAGGAGTTTTCAAAGTAGATTCTCTCATCTCCTTGTTGAGTGACTTGAGGGGATATGGCGAAGACCATGCATCACTAGAAGCAGGCCGAGCTCTGGAAACCCTGGGGTGGACTGTTCAGAAAGTCTGTATGGTCTGTGTCCTTTGATGTACTCAAGAATGAGAAGTCTGTCTGTCCCATGTACCCTTGGACGTTCATCTGCCTGAGGCGGAAGCTAGACCAGATGACCTTTCAAGGTTTTTATTAGTTCTGGGAGTCCAGTCTTGGGATCAAATCCCTTTTCCTGTTTATTCGGGCAAATCTATGTCTTCTCTGTTCACATGAGTAGAGACCTCAAAGAGGGACTAAAAGATGTTTTTGACACCAAGTATGAGCTTCTTTAAGGACAGGATGACAGGGAGAAGTTGCTTACCAGTCAGCTGAAAACTAAAATTATAGAATGAGGCCTTGAAACTTTCCTCAAAGTAAGTTAATGGTGGCCACTCAATATTCCTGTTTCTGTGAATCACCTCCTCTTGGAATGGGTTGGTGAATTCTTAAGGGCCAGTGCTGGCCCTGGAGCTTGCAAGCAAATTCCTTTTACAATTTAGTCTCCTTTAAGGGCTAACTGTCCTCTTGGAGTAATTTGAGTATTTTTAAACAGTAGCATTTGTTGCCACCAAAGGTAGAGCAGTTGAGGTTCAAGCAGGATAGAGATGAAGATGTTTCTTTACCTGGATGAGAGTTCTCTGAAGGCGTTACCTGCAGAGCCTCTGGATCGAAACAGATTCACTACATTCCATAATCTAGCAAGGGTCTGAGTTGGTGAACCTAGGGGTTGGAGCATGTTAAGACTGTGGACCAGTCTGGAGCCCTCACAAACAAACTTCTCTTCAGCAGAGATGACATTCCTTGAGCTCAGTAATTGGAGCCAGAGACGTAACAGATCCCTTAGAGAGCAAATTTGACAGTCCCTTCACCCAGGAGTGGTCAGGAACCCTGAGTGTCAGTGAAGCATTTATCTGCTTCCTCTGAAATGCTTTGGTCTGGGCAGCTCCTGCCAGTCTGTCTGTCCTCTTTGGCTGGGTGTTGGATGGATGCCAGCTTAGTGAGACAGCGGTTATTTGTTAACCATAGGGAACCAGCTCCTGTGAGTAGAGTTTAGCTCTTTTGGGCCATAATTTAGGATTTTGACTTGGGATACTGGGTTGTTGGTAACAATTAATTTCTTCCCCTTCACCCATCCTGCCCTGCTCTACTATCGGAATAGCCACCAATGTATCCATGTCTTTGACCAAGTTCTAGCCAGGCTAATGTACACAGCAGAGAGAAATAACTTTCAAATGGATGGGTCACATGTCTTATCTCAAGACTAGGTTTTTAGAGCTTACTGCTTTATTCAAAACTATATTCATTGTGGCTCCTTGATATGGAATTCAAGACTAAAGAAATGCAGTGTGGAAATGCAAACAGACATTGATTAATCAAGGTAACATCTTTTATGTAAATACATAAATAAGTTTGGGCATTAAAATGTAAACTGTACAACTAATACATTTTTCTCCTCTGCAGTGTGGGTTTAGCCATCATTGCAGTAATATGTATGTTTACAAAGGGAAAAAAGCTGTTTAAGAAGCTGAAGCTTCACCACCTTTTTCCTTGAAGAGCAACTTTCTCCTCTCGCCTCTCGAGAAGGAGCAGCCTTTCGAACTTGCGTCAAGTAAGGTTACTTTTAGTGCCTCAAGGTTCAAGGTCTTTCAAGTAGAGGGGTAGAGGGTGAGAGGCAGGGGAAGGGGTGAAAGGAAAGGTCAGATTCTCTTGGAGGACACAGGCAGACCCTCTCTGTGGAATTGGGGAATTTGTCAGAATACTCTTTTTAAGCACTTTTGCTCCAGTCTTTCTGCATGCGACCACTTCTGTTCTGTGGTCTTGTAACTTCCAGCTCAGAAGTGCTGATATAAAGGTAGGAGTGAAAATGAGGTTCTTGAATTTCCCTTTGAATGGTGGCTCAGGGGTCCTGGGCTCCTTTTAACTCCATACTGTTGTAGGCAGCTGTCTGTCTGGCATCTCTGTGTGTTCCCCTCACACACTGCAGAGGGCTGGGGTCTGGGTGCCCCAGAGGGGAATGTACCTGTGAGGCAGTGCCATGTCGTAGGTCATATGGAGCCTGGGCTCAGCTGACCCCAAAGCAGAATTTCTCCCCTCCCTCCCTGTATTCCTTTTAAGAGGGAACCCAAGGAATCAGTCCTTCCCTACATTGCCAGCTTCCTCGTGGGACCAGAACTCGTGCAGCGCCACCTCTGCTTGGCCAGACAGCATGCTCGCTGGCTGTTGGTTACCTTTGTCACTGTCTATCACCCCCGAGTATTTCTTGCCTGGATTGTGATATGGAGCCTCTTGCTTCCGAGGTCACCTTTTGAAGGCTTGCTTTGTACCTGACTCTGCTCCTGCCCGTCAACCTTCTCCCCAGTATCTCAAGTGAGCTGCACAAGCCAGCATCATTTGCTGCCACTTCTCTAAAAGGGGAATTAGTTTGTGAAGTACCAGGCAGGAATCTTTGCAGAGTGACAGCTGAAGCTAGAAGCCACACGGACCTGCTTTTCTGTCACTGTTGAAACATTTTCTGAGAAACCATCTGCTTTTGTTTGGAAGACATTGGTGAATGTCCTTCTTCCTCCCTTCTAGGTCTGTAAGCTGTGTATTACCATTGACCATTATTACCACTGACCTTTTGAAGCAAGGTTGGAAACCTTGACTGACAGTGGCCTTCTGCCCCTCTCTCATGGGACCTCATTCCCTCTTGCCTGAGCTGGCTTGGTCCTTCTGGGGAACTTTAAGCCCAGTCTAGTGCCACGCTATGAGCCATGTGCTAACCATTGGTGGTGACCTGAGACACCTGAGGCTGCCTTGTCATCCCTGAATCAGAAGAAATTCCAGCTGGCAAGATTCCTTATGGGCCTGAAGTCCTGGCTTGGGGTTTGTTCATGTCTAGTAAAACATGACAAAGGCCTGTTAAAGTAGATTTTTTCAATTGTGCAGGCTTGACAGATGGTAATATTCAGCCTTGGGGACAATGGCCAGTTGTGCTCTGGCTTAGGACACTTTCTTTGGAAGGAATCAGATAGTAGGGCTTATTTCCTACCAGACCAAAAAGTATGGGCCAAATAATTTGTTTAGAATTAGCTTTGGCTTTTGTCAAGCCTGAAGCCCTCCTTGGCCTGCTGTGGGTCCATCCAGTGTAGCTGTCCACCTGGGTCCCTGTAGAGTCCTGTCAGTCACTACAGTGAATCAGAAGGCATTTGCCTCCCTCTCCATCATCCACTGTGACATCTCTTCTTCCATTTGGCCGGGAAACGGAAGCTGAACTCATTGATATATTGATAGAAATAATTAAGCATAGGAATTTGCATCTGTAACTTACCTTGTTTTGTTCCATATGAAAATCAAGGTGGGACATTTAAGTGTAGCACAGGGTGCAGATAATTCTAAATACCACATGTGCAGACTCATTTATCAGTGTAACTACCTGTGATATTTCAGCTGGAAGATAAAGGTAAAGATAAATTAAATCCTAGCAGAATCACTGTTTTTCATTCTGGTGGCTTTGAGGATGAACTTGGTATTTGTCTTGATACACTGAAAGCCCTTCAAACACAATAAAAAGATGAGATTATTCACCTTTAAACTGAGGCCTTTTTGTAAAGGGCAGTCATGAATTAACCTTTTAATGGTAGTACAGCAACTTTTTTTTTTTTTTTTTTTTGTAATGAAATGGCGTAGCTTGGGGAATGGATTGAGATGCTTTCTCCAGTCCCAGTGCAGATCACCCCTGAGAGGAAAAGGAGGGCAAGGGTGTTGCTGAATAAAATTATAAGACAAAGTTCAGCTTGACAGTGAACTTTGTGATGACAGTTCTAAAACAGGCAAGAAAGTTAATATAGGGACCAAGACGTCATGTACTGGCTTTTATCTCCCTGTTAGGTTCCTCGCTAGTGGGCTTGGCATCCATGAAAAGTCTGGCCCTCAGACCTTTCCCCTGCCCCTCTCAGATCTGCCCTGTCCCCCGCGGTGAGGATCCTGCACACCCAGAGGCTTACTTTGGCAGGCCCAGTCCTGGCCCGTCTCATTTCAGGAGAACCCTGTTCTGATTCAGGTAGGGGAGGAGAAGGAGTGGAGGGCTTCTTTTACTCCCAAGTCATGGATTTTTAATATTCCATTTTTGTTACTAATATACCTCTGTTCCCAGGAGCTATTGGAGCGCTGAGTGTTGTGGGAAAAGGCTAACTGTGAATTAAGTTAATGTTTTTCTTAAAAGAAATGAAAGTTTATTTTTATATTGCTATTACTGTGTGATGAATTGAGTATGCAGATGTTGAAATGGAAGGAGATTTCAAAACTGTAATCCTAGAAGAAATGGGCAGTTTTGGAATTTGGAAGCAACTGAGACCCCATTAAAGTTTTATTACTTAAATACTTTGGAGAGTGAATAAGGAGACTATGCTGTGAAATCCTAACAGCACTCTTGAGGAGATAAACTTGACAGTCCTAGGAAGGATGATATACCGTCACCAACTTTAAGTAAAATTCTTGGACAAAAGCGGGTAAATGTGATCATGCTGATTGTTAGTCCTTTTAACTGGTAGGAGTGGGTGGTAGTTTTATAACTGGCACTTTAATTCGTTTTTGGAGCTGGAATACAGGGGCAGTTGGATGAAACTGTACATTTAGAAAGGAAATAAGAATTTTCTAGTGCTGTATAAAAAAAAATGATGATGGAGAGCTAAAGCCGTGCTTTTTCATCTCTTTAGAGTTTATTCTAGAAGCTCAGTATACCATGGGCTTTTAGAGGTAATAGGATCTAAACTCAGAAAATTTATTTAATTTACCATAGTAGAAGGATAAATGTGAATTCCTTGTTGGCTGTAGAATCCCTGTTTAGAGTAACGATACATTTTCTTTGCTGTCAAAGGACAGCTGAGGAATGTGGGGGTGGGCTAGGGTATTATAAATTAGCCAGGGAGGATCTACAAAATGAAAAATCCACACCGAGGTCACTGAGTTAGCTGATTGCTAATATATTTGACATTAGAGTAAAAATTGCCTTCAGCCAAATTAAGCAAAGATGAAAGTATAAAAAAATTTTGAGGGGCCAGCCCCGTGGCGTAGTGGTTAAGTGCACGCACTCCGCTGCTGGCGGCCCAGGTTTGGATCCCAGGCACGCACCGACGCACTGCTTGTCAGGCCATGCTGTGGCGGCATCCCACATAAAGTGGAGGAAGATGGGCACAGATGTTAGTCCAGGGCCAGTCTTCCTCAGCAAAAAGAGGAGGATTGGCATGGGTGTTAGCTCAGGGCTGATCTTCCTCACACAAAAAAACAATAATAATAATTTTGAAGCCAGCATAGGAAAAGGGTTTCAGTCCAGCATGCCCACGAAGACTGGAAGTGAGGGAAGTGTAGACTCTGGGCTTTTGAACAGACTGGGTAGGAGATATTAGAGGTGTAGAGTAAACAAAATTAACCTCCTTACTTACCCCATGCTTCTTGGCTAAATTTTTTATAGGTTTGGGAAATAAACCTTTTCTGAAAAAGAAAATAGTTGTAGCCTTGGAAAACAGTTTTCCTAATTTTTCCGAGTTAGGATCAGCATAGCCTCCCTGTCGCCTTAAATGTAAAACCCCTATTTGATTAATACCCCAGCCTAAGAGCTATAGCAATAAGAGATGCTGAATCTATTTCTGTTTCATGTCTTTATCTCATAGTATGAAATTAGTAAGACAATTGATAAATTTTACCCTGAATGCTATACATACAGGTATGTGGTTCTCTCTCTCCTCTGTTTTGAATGGTGATAATTTTAAAGGCCTAAAGAAAGCTGGGGTTAATCCTAAAGCTAAGAGTAAATGTTTCTTGAATTGATTTTGTTCCGCGGTACAAATAACATCTGTGTATATCATATCTGTATATATCTGAACCAAGTTGTGTGCAGAGAGGTTGATATAACTATATTTACAGAAAACAATTTTTACAATTAAAATTCACATTTTAACGTGAACAGGTGTGCTGCAGTCCTTTACTAGTCCAAGAAATGTGGTTTGTGGTAGGAAGGGATGCTGGCCCAGTGCGTGAGCAGAACCCAGGGGCCGAATGCCGACCTCACTCACCGTGGTGATGGAGGAAACTGGAGAGCTGGTACCTGTCCTCTTAGAGGCCGTGGTCTGGATGACCATTCTCCAGGTAATGGAAACCAAAGTCGGGAATAACTATGCCATCCAGAAAAGCCAGGACTGGGCATACATACACACTGAAGTGTTATTTCACTTTTAACCTTTTGAGGAGCTATTTTAAGGCAGTATAGAGTAGATTCCTAACATTGTTGGATCTGTGTTCAAAGCCAGGTTCCTACTTCCGAAGCTACATGACCATATGATAGTACCTACTTCCTAGGGTGGTTGTGAGAACAGAATGAATCAGCTGCGTGTGTAAAGCAGGGCACAGAGTGATAATTATAACCGTGCATGCAGATTGGCTGTGGGGTTAAGCAAAGGGCTTTATATTAAACTATTTAATAGAAAACATCTGCTATATTTTTAATAGACACAATCTTAGCTTTCGAGTGCAATTAGTCTGACAAAAGGTTTGTACTAAACGGCAGGCGGGGGACTTGGGTTCTCCTTGGATGCCTCAGCGTTCCAAGTTGGGCCAAGGATCAGGCTCTTGTGGACACATTGTTAAATGTCCTTTATGTGGACATTGTATGGAAGGAAAATGGAAAGAACAAGGCAGTAGGCAATAAGGAAACCACATTCTCATAGGAAATAGTCTGAATCAAGAAAACAATTTGAACCAGGCATATTTATATTTAAAAATGAATAAATATTAACCCAGGTTAAATATCCTTCCCCAACATATGTTCCATCATTTTGATGGAAGGATTAGAATCACAAAATAAACAAACAGACACGTGCTGGCAGCCTCTCAAGGAAGAAGCCAGATTCTGTACTGGTCCTTTATACTCTGTTATGGCACTGAGACATGCTGAATCCTCTTGGCTCACAGAGAAACGCTGTTATACCACAGCATCCCCTCTCCCACCATGGGCGGTATGGAGGGTGATCCTTACCTGGACCCACCTGTTACTTTTTTTTTTTTTGGCAGAGCGCAGCTCTTACCACCACTCTGAAGAATACAGAGCTAGTAAGTCAGTCTCATTTTTTGTGCTCTCCACTTATGCGCTCTTTGTAGCTGCTTTATAATCCTTTAAAGGTCTTCACCCTCTGAGGGATGCGTGGGCACGGGTGTGCATACTGTCCTAAAACCGACCTGCATAACGCTGAGCCTGGAGCTGAGGGCTGCCAGTTCTCCTTCCCCACTGCTCCCTGTGCCTGTTTCCTTCCTGTTTACAGAAAAGCATAGGTCTCATCCATCTTACTATGGGGCACTGTCCTCGGGAGTAAAAAAAAAAAACCTCAGGGCACCAAACGAGAAAATGTCAATGGTTGTATTAAAAGTAAATGAGAGAAGTCAAGATGGCGGCATGGGCAGACTTTGAACTCACCTCCTCCCTCGGACGCAGCCAATTTGCAACTGCTCGTGAAAAGATTGCCCCTGAGACAGAACTGAAAACTGGATAAGAGGAACTCCTGCAACAACGGACAATCCTAACTGAGGTAGAAGAGGCAGAGACTCCCTTCTGGAGAGGAAAGGCGCTGCCTTCACAAGCCGCAGCGCCTCGCGGCCGCCCGGGAGCAGCCCACAGGTGCACAGCCCTCCCTGGAGGAGTGGAGCCCTGAGCTGGGAGCACCCCCGCTGTGGGCATTTTGTGGACCCAGCATAATCGAGATGAGTGGTATAATATCTGACTTTGCCTGCTACTAAAACATTGGGGAATACCCCTAGAAAAGCTGGTTCATAAAGAAATTAAAACCGGCTCTTAAAGGGTCCACACGCAAACTCACCTGTTTCAGAAAGCAACCTAAAATCACCAGAAAGAAAGGTGCATAGTGCTTTGGTGAAGAGAGACTCACCTAATAGGCCCTGTTTGTGTGCATCTTGGTGAGAGGTGAGACCTCTCCAGGGACTGGGACATTGGTGGTGGCCATTGTTGTGGCCTGGTGTGGGCGTGCTGACACTGATGCCATTGAAGTTCTCCCTGGGGCCTGCTAGCCCAGGGTCTGCCCCACCTGCTAGAGCACCGATTCAGTCCAGCTCAGCCAGGGCAGGCAGCCCACCCTAGAGACTGGCCCCACCCAACAACAAGCCCTCAGGCAACTTGTGGGCCTGCATAGATTGGTGACTGCATTCTCTGCAGCCTGGCAACTGAGCAGACTTCAGTGGGGCAGGGCGTGCACAAGGAGGAGTGGAGAGTGTGGGGCAGTGGTGGAGTGTGTGGGGCTCCCACCCTGGAGAGACTGGGTCTGCTTCGGGAGGTCGGGGTGCGCACACCGGGCAGGACTGTGTTGACTGTGTGTGTGGACCTGTGGGCCACAGGGCTTGTCAGCTGCAGAAGACTTGTGCTTCTCAAAGACCCACATAGGGGGTTTGCCCCACCTTCCAAAGCCTGCAACAATTGCGTGCTCCTGTGCCTGAGGCCAGCCCCACTCAGCTGCAATCCTCAGAGAGGTGACAAGAGACCTAAAGGCTGGAGGCTTATAGCAATTGTAAGGCCCTGAGCCTAACAACCTGCCACACTGGGAGCCTACTCACTTAAAAGAAATACTGCAACACAAATGTGGTATTAGAACTTGCAGCCAACTGTGCTAGGGCTCCCCACACCTGATCAAGAGACTGAAGGGCCCACAACAACTACAAGCAGCTGAGCATTACAACAGCTGGCCAGGAACATAACTCGGCCTCCCTGGGCACCTACAGGGAGAGCAAACAGGCCACAACAGAAGGACACACGTAGCCCACATAGGGGTCACCCCTGGAACATTGAGAACTGAGGGAAGCACACTGCAGGCCTCCTAAGCCACCACTTACATAAGGTCACCTATCCAAGAGCAGGAGACGTAGCTGACCTACCTAATACATACACACAAGCACAGGGAAAGAGGCAAAATGAGGAGGCAAAGGAATACATTCCAAGTAAGGGAACAGGACAAAATCCCGGAAAAGGAACTAAGTGAAACAGAAATGAGCAACCTACCTGACACAGAGTTCAAACTAAAGAGTGTTAGGGATGCTCACTGATCTGGGGAGAAGAAGAGATGAACTCAGTGAGAATGTCAACAAAGAAATGGAAGATATAAAAAAGAACCAATCAGAAATGGAGAATACAATACTGGAAATGAAAAATTCACTAGAGGGACTCAAAAGCAGAGTAGAGGATACAGAAGAACGGATCTGCGAGCTGGACGAAAGACTAGAAGAAATTACCCAAGCTGAACAGGTAAAAGAGAAAAGAAAAAGAGTGAGGACAGTCTAAGGGACCTCTGGGACAACATCAAGTGCACTAACAACCGTGTTATAGGTGGCCCGGAAGGAGAAGAGCGAGACAAAGGGGCAGAGAACCTATTTCAAGAAATAATAGATGAAAACTTCCCTAACCTAAGGAAGGAAACAGACATCCAGGTACAGGAAGCACAGAGAGCCCCAAACAAGATAAACCCAAAGAGGCCCACACCAAGACACATCAAAATCAAAATGTCCAGAATTAAAGATAAAGAGAGAATCCTAAAAGTCACAAGAGAAAGTCAAGTTACATACAAAGGAAACCCCATAAGGCTATCAGCTGACTTTTCAGCAGAAACCTTACAGGCTAGAAGAGAATGGCATGATATATTTAAAGTGCTAAAAGGAAAAAACTTACAGCCAAGAATACTCTACCCAGCAAGGTTATCATTCAAAATGGAAGGAGAGATCAAAAATTTCCCAGAGAAGCAAAAATTAAAGGAGTTTGTCACCAAGAAACCAGTGCTACAAGAAATGTTAAAGGGACTGATTTAAGGAGAAAAGACCACAAAGAGGAAAAATTATCTATTTCCATGATAAGAGGGTAATGGATACAAATGCACAAAAAAGAGGTTAGATATGATATCAAAAACATAAAAGGAGGGAGGAGGGGAGTTAAAGAGTAGAGCTTTCAGACAGAGGTCAAACTAAAGAGACCATCAATTCTGTATAGAAGAAAGGAACAGAGAAGGACTACTAAAACACTGAGAAAAAAAAGTTAAAAAATGGCAGTAAGTACATGCTTATCAATAGCTACTTTAACGTAGCTATTGATAACGTCAATGGACTAAATGCTCCAAGTAAAAGGCATATGGTGGCTGATTGGATAAAAAAACAAGACCCATATATATGCTGCATACAAGAGACACACTTCAGACCTAAAGACACTCAAACTGAAAGTGAAGGGATGGAAAAAGATACTCCACGCAAATGGCAATGAAAAGAAAGCTGGGGTAGCAGTACTCAAATCAGACAAAATAGACTTTAAAACAAAAACTGTAAAAAGAGACAAGGGCATTACATAATGATCAAGGGAACAATCCAACAAGAGGATGTAACACTTGTAAATATCTACGCACCCAATGTAGGTGCACCTAAATATATAAAGCAATTATTAACAGACATAAAAACAGAAATAGACAGTAACACAATAATAGTAGGGGACTTGAACACTCCACTTACACCAATAGAAGATCAATAAGGAAACACTGGCCTTAAATGATACACTAGAACAGATGGACCTAGTAGATATATACAGAGCATTCCATCCAAAAACCGAAGAATACACGTTCTTTTCAAATGCACATGGAACATTCTCCAGGATTGATCCACATATTAGGCCACAAAACAAGTCTCCATAAATTTAAGAAGATTGAAATAATACCAAGCATCTTTTCTGACCACAACGGTATGAAACTAGAAATCAACTATAGGAAGAAAATCAGAAAAGCTACAAATACGTGGAGATTAAACAAAATGCTACTGAACAATGACTGGGTCAACGAAGAAATCAAAGGAGAAATCCAAAAATACCTGGAGACAAATGAAAATGAAAATACGACATGCCAGAATTTATGGGATACAGCCTAAGCGGTTCTAAGAGGGAAGTTTATAGCAATACAGACCTATCTCAACAAACAAGAAAAATCTCAAACAATCTAACAATGCACCTAAAGGAACTGGAAAAAGAACAAACAAAGCCCAAAATCAGTAGAAGAAGGGAAATAAAAATCAGAGCAGAAATAAATGGAGACCAAAAAAACAACAGAAAAACATTAATAATACCAAGAGCTGGTTCTTTGAAAAGATAAACAAAATTGACAAACCTTTAGCTAGACTCACCAAGAAAAAAAGAGAGAAGGCACAAATAAGTAAAATCAGAAATGAAAGAGGAGAGGTTACAACAGACACCACAGAAATACAAAAGATTATAAGAGAATACTATGAAAAGCTATATGCCAACCAATTCGACAATCTGGAAGAAATGGATAAATTCTTAGAATCATACAACCTTCCAAAACTGGATCAAGAAGAAGTAGAGAATTTGAATAGACCAATCACCAGTAAGGAGATCGAAACAGTAATCACAAACCTCCCCAAAAATAAAAGTCCAGGACCAGACGGCTTCCCTGGCAAATTCTACCAAACATTCAAAGAAGACTTAATACCTATCCTTCTCAAACTCTTCCAAAAAATTGAGGAGGGGGGGAAGCTCCCTAACTCATTCTATGAAGCCGACATTACCCTGATACCAAAACCAGACAAGGACAACACAAAAAAGAATTACAGGCCAATATCACTGATGAACATCGATGCAAAAATCCTCAACAAAATACTAGCAAATCGCATACAACAATACGTTAAAAAGATTATACACCATGATCAAGTGGGATTTATTCCAGGTATGCAGGGATGGTTTAACATTCGCAAATCAATCAACGTGATACACCACATTAATAAAATGAAGAATAAAAATCACATGATCATCTCAATAGATGCAGAGAAAGCATTGGACAAGATACAGCATCCATTTATGATAAAAACTCTGAATAAAATGGGTATAGAAGGAAAGTACCTCAACATAATAAAGACCATATATGACAAACCCACAGCTAATATCATCCTCAATGGTGAAAAACTGAAACCTATCCCTCTAAGAACAGGAACCAGACAAGGATGCCCACTGTCACCACTCCTATTTAACATAGTACTGGAAGTCCTGGCCAGAGCAATCAGGCAAGAGAAAGAAATAAAAGGGATCCAAATTGGAAAGGAAGAAGTGAAACTGTCACTATTTGCAGATGACATGATTTTATATATAGAAAACCCTAAGGAATCCACCACAAAATTTTTAGAATAAACGAATACAGTAAAGTTGCAGGATACAAAATCAACATACAAAAATCAGTTGCATTTCTATACACTAACAACGAAGTAGCAGAAAGAGAACTTAAGAATACCATCCCATTTACAATTGCAACAAAAAGAATAAAATACCTAGGAATAAACTTAACCAAAGAGGTGAAAGAGCTGTACACAGAAAACTATAAAACATTGCTGAAAGAAATTGAAAAAGACACAAAGAAATGGAAAGATATTCCATGCTCTTGGATTGGAAGAATTAACATAGTTAAGATGTCCATACTTCCTAAAGCCATCTATAGATTCAATGCAATTCCTATCAAAGTTCCAACAACATTTTTCACAGAAATAGGACAAAGAATCCTAAAATTTATATGGAACAATAAAAGACCCTGAATAGCTAAAGGAGTCCTGAGAAAAAAGAACAAAGCTGGAGGTATCACACTCCCTGATTTCAAAATATACTACAAGCTATAGTAACCAAAACAGCATGGTACTGGCACAAAAACAGACACACAGATCAATGGAATAGAATCGAAAGCCCAGAAATAAACCCATACATCTATGGACAGCTAATCTTTGACAAAGGAGCCAAGAACATACAATGGGGAAAAGAAAGTCTCTTCAACAAATGGTGTGGGGAAAACTGGATAGCCACATGCAAAAAAAATGAAAGTAGACCCTTACCTTACACCATACACAAAAATTAACTCCAAATGGATTAAAGACTTGAATGTAAGACCTGAAACTGTGAAACTTCTAGAAGAACACATAGGCAGTACGCTTTTCGATATGGGTCTTAGCAACATATTTTCAAGCACCATGTCTGACCGGGCAAGAGAAACAATAGAAAAACAAATGGGACTACGTCAAACTAAAAAGCTTCTGCACGGCAAAGGAAACCATCAACAAAACGAAAAGACAACCTAACAATTGGGAGAAGATATTTGCAAACCATACATCTGATAAGGGCTTAATCTCCAAAATATATAAAGAACTCATGCATCTCAACAACAAAAAAACTACCAACCCAATTAAAAAATGGGCAAAAGACCTGAACAGACATTTCTCCAAAGAAGATATACAGATAGCCAACAGACACATGAAAAGATGTTCAAAATCATTAACTATCAGGGAAATGCAAATCAAAACTACAATGAGATATCACCTCATGCCCTTCAGAATGGCTATAATTAATAAGACAGGAAACAACATGTGTTGGAGAGGATGTGGAGAGAAGGGAACTCGCATACACTGCTGGTGGGAGTGCAAACTGGTGCAGCCACTATGGAAAACAGTATGGAGATTCCTCAAAAAATCAAGGATAGAACTACCATATGATCCAGCTATTCCAGTGCTGGGTATTTATCCAAAGAACTTGAAAACACCAATGCATAAAGATACATGCACCCCTGTGTTCACTGCAGCATTATTCACAATAACCAAGACTTGGAAGCAACCTAAGTGCCCATCAAGGGACAAATGGATAAAGAAGATGTGGTATATATACACAATGGAATACTACTCAGCCATGAGAAACGATGAAATCCAGCCATTTGTGACAACATGGATGGACACTGAGGGTATAATGCAAAGTGAAATAAGTCAGAGGGAGAAGGTCAAATACCGTATGATTTCCTTCATTAAGTAGTAGATAATAACAACAATAAACAAACACATAGAGACAGAGATTGGATTGGTGGTTATCAGAGGGGAAGGGAGGAGGGAGGAGGGCCAAAGGAATAATTTGGCACATGTGTGTGGTGATGAGTTGTAATTAGTATTTGGGTCGTGAACATGATGTAATCATGCAGAAATAGAAGTATAATGTTGTACACCTGAAATTTATACAATGTTATAAACCAATGTTACTGCAATAAACAAAACAAACAAAAAAAGTAAATGACTATAATGCCTGGCTAACAAATCTTTAGTTTCTGTTTCTCTGCTTTCAACAAACTAAAGGAAGATCTAATCAAGCTGTTAATTTGATAGCTCACTGATTTTTGACATGTAACTCCAAAGGAATTCAAAGGACTGCATGACATTGTTTTAACGGGATTCTAGCTCATCAACTTATTTATGTGCTTACATCTATTAAGAATGAAACAAGGAATATAATTGAAATTGTCTCACTTGTAGGTAACTGGATAAATGAACTAACTAGGATAAAAGCATTCTAATAAAATGTTAATTTTTAATTACCAAAAATTTATATTAATGTTTTCATCAATTGTATTTCAACAATTATAACATTTATTCTGTACTGAGTTAATACTTAACTAAAAATATTACCATTTTTTTTTTTTTTTGGCAAGAGGATAAAAAATTTCAAGCATAGATTACAGAAAGTGGTATGGAAATGCATATACAAAGAGAAAAGTCAACTTAAAATTTTCAACTACCAAAGAACTTAGTCATTTATTTTTGTAAATAATGATGTGTCAAATTGCTATGTATTTAAATTACACTGAATATGTTTAAAAGAGTGATGTAACAGTTTTATTTTAAAATATCAATATTTACATGACACCAGAAAATACATACTTTGGCAACCTTTAACTTCCCAGAAAAAATTTTAGATGTCACCTTAAGAGTAGGAGGGGCTACATGATTTTTCAAAATACTTTTAGGGAGGACACGAGCAGAACAGTGGACCTGTGTGGACCACTCTTTACACTATCTGTGCAGGTAGGATTGAGGCACCTCCCTGGGGAGGGTGGCTGCTTTTTTAAAAATGCAGATTCCTGGGCTTCATCCCTGGATTGAGTTGTTTGGGTTCCAAGTGAGTCAGTTTTCAACATGCACCCCAGGTTGTTCTCATGCAAACCAACATTTAAGAAGCACTACTTAAAAAAAATAACTAGTATTTTACAGGATTTCAGCCATAGCTGAAGAGGGAAACACCTCACATGTTTCTGGATGGAGGGCAGAACTGAACAGGCTCACTAAGAATCAGCTCACGAAGCAGCAGGACCCATGGAGAAGCCTAGGGGGAGGACAAGGCAGTGGGGAAGGCAGGCACTTCCCTGGAAGTCCTAGGACGGCCACAGAACAGCAGGAACGGAGGAGCTGCACAGTCTAGGAACCTGCTCTCCCCCGTGATCACACTTTGGCGAGATGACAAGGTCTAACCCTTCTCCATCCACTGAGGGTGAGAATCTCCTGAAACTAGCCTGAGGAAAATCAGTATGAGGAGGGATCAGCAGTCACACCAACGGAAAAGCATGTGCTAACGGAAAGGCGACTGCAAAGTGAGTGGCAATGAGTCCACTTTGGGAAGCACTGCTAGAGAAAGGCGGTGGGTACTTGCCATGAAAATGCCCTTGGGATCCTCTGACAACACTGGGGGGACAGGTGAGGCTTCGTTCCCTTTTGGTCCCACTGGTGGCCTAAAATGCAGTCCCAGAGCACACAGCTTCTCCTCCGTCTGCTCACTGGGCTGTGCTCTGCAGCATCTGTTCCCTCTTCCTCGGATCACAGAAGAACTGCAGTTTCCTGGGGAGCAGTTTCACCTCCACAGGCATCGCTTCATACTCCTCACTGTCGATGCTGAAAGAGCCCCCTGTTCCCTGTGGAGATGAGAATATTCGGAACAGCTCACACATCAGCTGGAATTTTGTCATCACTATAGCAGCAGAGCAGGTCATTACGGAAAACATCCTCCTCTCTGAGCATTTATCCTAACGTTCTTTCAAAAAAATATTTCAGTGCCTATGATGGGCATAGTGCTGGTTCTGGAAATATCACAATTCTACCATCCAAGTAAAAGGGTTTACTTTTTTGGGGGGCTCTATCTCCTCCCAGGGTATTTTGGGATTTGAGAAACAAGGTTATAATTTTCAAATATTTATTAAAAGATAGGGGTCCTGCCACATCTTTAACGAATTCATAAATACAGTCGTGTCACTTAATCATGGGGATACGTTCTGAGAAATGCATCGTTAGGCAATTTCATCACTGTGCGAACACCATAGAGTGTACTTACACACAGATGGTGTAGCCTACTACACACCTAGGCTCTACGGTGCTGATCTTATGGGACTACCGTTGTGTATGTGGTCCATTGTTGACCAAAGAAGCGTGATATGGTGCATGACTGTAATATGTTATATGTTCTTCTCAGCCCTAATCTTTCTCAAAAAGCAAGAAAGCAAATTCTCTTGGGAAAGCCGTTATGTCCACTTACTTATTTTCATGGTTCTTCTTTAGGATTTGCTTAGCTTTATACCTAAGGTACATCAACATTAACATCATTATAGACTCTGTGAAACCCTCCCATAACTCATGCATTTAATTCAACATGTGCTTTGTTGAAACTATGGTGCCACCTACTGTGGATAAGATACCTTCTGTTTTACTTACAATCCTTTTTGAATACAGTAGTATAATGGCCACACGTCTTTAGAGGCGATGTGTAGTAACTCTCTGTTTCCTGAGGTATTACTAATAGAATAACTAACCATACAATTTAGATTATATTTCTTCTTTTCCACTGACATAGGTTGTTCTACTAAGCTTGGCATTTCATAATACAGAAAAATTTAGTGCCATCTTGAAAACTGCTTGCAGATCCTTTATAGAAAATGTGAAGGTAGAATCCACCATTAACATTTGCCAACTAGAGAATTCACTGTGTGTTATAGTATAGTAACCCCTTGCACAATTTACATTCAGAAAAGTAAAAGCTCAGGAGACCTAAAGATCACTTTACAGAACCTTGACTTAAGAACACTGGAAGTTCTCGGGAATCCAACTCTAAGTCCGTGACTCTGGGGATTCTGCATCTCTTCAGGTGTCCCTTAATGTAACCCAGAGCCTGGCAAAGTGCTTGGCACATCCTGGGTGCCTAAATGAGGGTCTGTTAATAGAGAGTGAGGAGGGAAAAGAGCAGAAAGGAGGACTGATCAAGAAAGAACCAAAAGCTGGGGGACAGCCAACCCCCTGCTCACCTCAGGAAGCAGCAGAGTGCACTGGCTGGCCTGGAGACACTCCGTGCCGTCAGCTCGCAGCGTGGGGTCCCTCACCTTCTTACTTCTGTTGGGACAGGAAAAAGCAAGCCTGGAAACCAGTGCTGGCAACTGCATCACAGTGCAAGAACACAGCGAGTTCTTGGTCTCTTTTGATGAGATTAAATAGGTAGACTCACGATCAGTTGAACCATGAGGTTCTGTGAACAGTTTTTCCCACAGTGATTCTTGCTTAGCACTGTGATATGTTCTAGATTGAGAAGGTTTACTTGCTGTAGAGACTGTGCATGAAATTAAGACTGGGTGATTTTCTCTGACTGGTTCTTTATTTTTAAATAAGTCCACATGTACCTAATTCTTTGGCTATTAAAAATCCCAAATTAAAAATTAGAATAAAATTTTTTTAGGAAAAGTACTAAGCTTTGTTATTTGGTACTTGTGAGTCTGTTACTTGAAGGAGAAAATATTTTTATTCCAATTTAAAGTAGATATTTTCTTTATATATATGAACAACCAGTCTTAGAAGTTCTCTGATGATTCTCTTTAGTCCTGTCTTAGCATATTACATCTTTACCTTGACTAAATGGCTTTGGAGTAAAACCAGAGACTGTCTATCTACACACACTCCATTTCATGTATATATATCCTTCATAGCTAGTCATATAAAGTAGAAAAAGAGTAAAAGCTAATCCGAGTAAATTAGTCCATTCTTTATCATTAATTGACAATAGTACTTCAGTTTTCTAAAGCAACTTCACAGTATTCAGATACCCAGAGGTAACCGACATCACTTCCTGTAGAGACCAAAAGGAAGCCGTGTTATTGCTGCTGATGAAGATGATAGCAATAATGCAGAGCATAATGACTTCACCTAATTTAAGCAATATAGTGGGTTTTTCTTTCTATTTTTGGATGTCATTATTATGAAGGCGATTCAAATATAGTGCTCCACTGGCCAGCCTCTGTGTGGCTTCTGGCCACTCTAGGAGAACAAGGGAAAGGCTTTTCCCTCTTCCTTTTACTACAGATGCAGCAAGTAACTCAAAGTTGAGCTGCAGAATCAGCTATTCAGTATCTGAAGAATTTGGACCAAAGGCGAGAACAACACAAACTAATGAAAAACATTCTGCTGCCAGTGCTGGTATAGATAATGAAGTAGCCATGGAGATCCAGCTGCAGCCGCAGAAATGTCTGATCCTTAAACGGGCACGAGAGGGAGCTGTGAGACAAAGCACAGAACCCAGAGCTGAGCAGATTCCCAGTTGGCATGGTGACACGCCGGCTCCTCAGATGCTCTGAAGACTGGTGGAGGTTTTAGAGCATTCTTAACCAACAAAACTCTGGCAGAGGTAGGGTTTAACAAATCAGGCAGGACTTGGAAGGGTATTTTGTAGTGGAAAAGGGAAAAAAGCCTAGAAAATGTCCAAAGTACTCAATACCTTTTCAAGTTTTTCATTAATGCCCTGGGAATAGGACAAGGTAGACTGACATGAATAGTAACTGATATTGTAAAGTGCTTCACAATGAAAAAGACTTTTCCCGCACATTCTCTCATTTGAGACTCAAAAACAATCCTGAGATAGAGATATTACTCCATTCTATACACTGGGAAAAGGATTCAGAGAGGTTAAATGATTTGTCCAAGTCATGAGGCCAGTAAGTGGCAGAATCAAGATTTGTATCTAGCAATTTTGACCCTGAAGCCAAAATTCTGGACGCTGTACCATGCTACACTGAATTCTTTCATTTCAGTTGTAAGGCAAAGACTGCTCCCATACTCTGATCTTCCCAAAATGAACAGGGAAGGCCAGAGTAGGAGAGGTGCATGCATACACGTCAACCCAAATGAAAAAAAGAAAGCTACAATTCCCCAACGAGACAAGTCCTTCGTTGGGTCTCCATCTTAGATTTGAAGGGCACTCTGAATGGTCAAGTCTGAGAATACAAACTACTGAAGCCTCATTTCCTACAAAGCCCAGTCCACTCACCCTATAGTTATGAAGTCTCCTTTGCTGACAGTATCAGGTTCAATGCAGATGTTCATAAAATCTTCTTTGCTCTAAAAAGGTTAGGAAGACTAACATTAATACTCTAAATTTTGGCTAATACAGCCTGCTGTCATCCTTTCGCCTTGGAGGTTCACGTTTCGAAGCTGTGTATGTTATATAGGGGACTTTATTTTTAGTTACTTAATCCTGAATATATTTTCAATTCTTTTTTTTTTTCTTTTTACATTAAGACCTTTATTGAGGTATAATTTACAGACCATAAAATTCATCTCCACTGCTCGCTTGCTTGTTTGTTTTTTACTACATACATACGCTAAATAAAAACTCAGGTCTGGAGTTTTGTGAAGTTCTGTCACTCATAATCACAGCTGTGGCAGTCCCTAGGATTTCCTCCCTTGCAGGCCAAGCTTTCAGCCCCTCTATCCCAGCAAGTCTCCATCTTCACTGTATGTCAGCATCACACCACATCTGCTGCATCAGCTCCTCAGTGTGGAGAGCCCAAGTGTCTGTTTCTAAACGCTCTACAAGCAAATTTGGTATGCAACCAGAGCTGAAGAGCAGCAATCCATTTATGCCATGGTAATGTTTTAAAAACTTTCCATTCCCAACCACAGAAAGCTCTGCAAGAATTGAGCTACAAGGAAGTGGCTATTAAAACAGACGTGGTTCTTGTGCCATTCCCCCAAATGTACTACCTGTCAGTGGCCAGCAATACAAACCTGGCCCTCTATGAATCAATCCCAACACTTCTGTGTCTGCTTCAAATAGCAGTGTTGTTTCTTTTTGGACACGTTCAAAATCTGTAGCCCCAGGATAACCCACAGGCCTCTGAGAGCCGACGGCCCTTGCCTAAGATTAAAGGATACACCTTGACCTCTCAGCAAGGAATTACAAAACACAGAGGGGATGACTTTGCTCTAAGTTCACCTTTTATTCAACAACGACTTATTGAGTGTCAGCAACGTACCATGAACTCTTCTAGGTGCTTGGTTTATATCAATGAACCAAAAACCAAAAATTTCTGCCTACGAAGAACCTACATTCTACTGGGGAGGGTAGAGAGGATAAACAAAACAAAAAATAACCAAAATAAAATAATAAATTACAGACTATATTAGAAGTATTTTAGAGTATAACAGTATAAAAATGGTAAATTATGGAATATATATATTAGCATAAATGGTAAATTACAGAGTATATTAATAAGTATCTTAGAGAAATGAGGTAAAAGAACTACAGCAAGGAGGGCCCGGCCCCGTGCCCGAGTGGTTTAAGTTCTGCACGCTCGGCTTCGGCAGCCCAGGTTCGTGAGTTTGAATCCAGGGTGCAGACCTACTCCACTCACCAGCCACACGGTGGCGGTGTCCCACATACAAAATAGAGGAATATTGGCACAGATATTAGCTCAGAGCTAATCTTCCTCAAGCAAAACAAAGAGGAGGATTGCCAATGGATGTTAGCTCAGGGTGAAGCTTCCTCAGCAAAAAAAATAAAGAATTACAGCAAGGAATACCAGGTGGTATTGGTGACATTTTTAAAGAGGGGTCCAGGTAGGCCTCATTGAGAAGGTAACCTCTGAGAGACCCCTGGAGGAGGTGAGGGAATTAGCAATATGGATATCAGGGCAGTGGTTCTCACACTTTAGCAAGTATCTGGAGGGCTTGTTAAAACGCTGACTCTGGCCCCATTCTCAGAGTTTATGGTTCAGCAGATCTGGGGTGAGGCCCAAGAATTTTCACTTCTAACAAGTTCTCAAATGCTGCTGATCTAAGGACCACACTTTGAGAACTGCTTGTCTAGGGAAGAGCGATCCACACAAAGGGCTGCCAGGGCAGGGGCCTTAAGGTGGGAGCATGCCTGACATGTGAAAGAACAGCAAGGAAGCCAGTGTGGCTGGAGCAGAGCGAGAGAAGGGGACGACAGGAGATGAAGTGAGAGAGGAGGGGGGCTCGAGCAGGAGGGCCTTGTAGATCATTACAAGGAATTGGCTGTTGGGCTGAGTGAAATGAGGAACCCCTGGAAGGTTCTAAGCAGAGAAATATGATCTGGCTTCATTTTAAAAGGATCCCTCTGGCTACTGTGTTTAGAGTAGAATGAAGGGGGGAAAGGAGGAAGCAGGGAGACCACTTTGGAACCTACTGTAATAATCCAGGTTTGAAAGACGGTGGTGGCTGGGATCAGGTAGCGGTGGAGATCCATGTGAAGTGCTGGCAGTATTTAGAAGGTGAGGCCACCAGGACTTCCTCAAAGCTTAGATATGAGGAGAAACAGAGTAGCCAAGAGTGGCTCCAAGATGTGTGGCCTGAACAACCGAAAGAACAGAATTAAATCAACCGCAACGGGGGAAGATGTGGACAAGCAGGTTTCAAGGGATGGAGGGGAAGATCAGGAGCTCAGTTTTTGACGTGCGAAGATTGAAACACCTAAGAGAGTGAGTACATAGTTATAGACACAAGTCTAGGATTTGTCTTTTGCAACTGGTACAGGGAAAAAAATCAATGTATTCTACTACCTTTACAGATTAAATGAGAAACCTTATCTCAATAGATGCCAGAAAGGTACTTGATAAAATTAAATATCTATTCATGATAAAAACTCTTAGCAAACTAGGAATAGAAGGGCACTTCCTTAATCTGATAATGGGTATCTATAAAAACCCCATCAAACTCAAGAATGGAGCAATGAAACCTTTATCTCTGGATCAGGAATACGAGTGCTGCCTGCTATCACTACGTCTCTTCCACGCTGGACTGAGGTTCTAGCCAATGGCGATAAGGTGAGATAAAACACTAGAAAGCTAGGTATTTGAAAGGAAAAAGCAAAACTTGCGCTATTTGCAGTTGATATTATTGAATGTATAGAAAATCCGAAAGAATCCATAGATAAACAGTATAATTAATAAGAATTTACGTAGGTTGCTGATTCAGCATCAATATAAAAAATCAATTACATGTCCCTCTACTAAATCAGATAGAAAATGACATTTTAAGAGATGCTATTTACAATAGCATCAAAAGTTAAGATAACCAGGAATATATCCAGCAAAAGACAGAATGTTATAGAGAAAACAATAAAACTTCATTGAAAGACATTAAAAACCTAAAAAAATGAAGAGAGATGCCACATTCATAGGATAGTAGAGTCAATATTGTAGAAATGTCATTTCTTCTCAAATTGATCTAGAGGTTCAATGTAATCTTGATCAATATTATAACAGATTTTTATGTGGAACTTAATAAAATAAACATTCTAAGAGCTTTATAGACGTCAAAGAGCCAAGAATACCCGAGACTCTAAGAAGAAAAACACAGAGGAACTTATAAAATGATAATAATTAAGAGAAGCACAGTACTGGTACAAGTATAGACAAATAGACAATAGAATAGAGACTAGAAACATTTCTGTGTGCACAGACACTCGATGTATGACAGAGGTTACTGCAGATCAGTGGGGGCAGGGGATGGACATTTCAATAAATGGTGCTTAGACAACTGGCTTTCTGTATAGATAGAATATAAAATTGGAGGCTCACGTCCATCATTCTTTTTTGGAGAATTTCTCTTTTAAAGAAAAACGAAATCATTTGATGCAAATCATTTTAACCTGGTTTTTCACTTAACAATGTATGATAAACATCTTTCCGTGTCAATAAAATAGAACATTTTAAATAAATGTACCAAAATGTACTTGATCAGTCCCCTGATTAGTTTGTTTCATATCTTTTGCGATTATAAATACCATGAACACAGCTGTACAAGAGATCCTAATTTTCACACATTCCACACCTCTAAAGCCTCTTTCATATTGTGAATGTACTCTTTTTTAATGATAAATGAACATTTTGAGCTATTACATGGCAGCTTCATTGTCTTTGAATATTTTATTGCATTTGCTTTTTATTTTTACAAAGAGGTGTGGAAAAAAGAAAATGATGTGCTGCTCCTAGTGATAAGAAGCGCAGTATCACATACTTTTATAATTGGCACAAAGATAAAAAGCGCTCGGCATTTCGAATGTGGCTAATCTTGAACTGCATTCACACACTCACTGAACTCAACCCATTCATTGGTATTCAATCATCAGAGAGAAGAACAAGGTTAAAGAACATGAACAAAATACTGGGAATACATATTATCAGAGATTGGGTATAAAGGACATGTATAATTAGAAATCTTATCTTTCTTTTTTAAATTCCTCTGGAACAGAATCTATTTTTTTTAACCTTAATACCTTCACTTTCACCAATGCTTTCAGAATTCCATTGTGTAAGAAATAAGGGACCATCAACATTATGAATCCATCTGATTATTTCTATAAGATAAATTCCTAGAAATATACTTAATTGGGCTAAGGGTATGCTTATATTTTCGATGCTTCATATACACCGCCCAGATGCCATCAAGAAAGGCTGCTCCAATTTATATTTCCACCAGAAATACGCAAGACTACCTGCTTCCCCATCCACACCAACACTGAACCTTAGCATGCTTTTTAATCTATGACAATTCAATAGGCACTATTTTGATTTGCATTTCTTTGATGTTGAGCACTTTTTCTGTTTCCTTACCTATAAAATGCAGATAAAAGTTAGATCTACCTGATAGCGTACTTATGAGGATTACATGAGTTGATATTACGTAAAATTCTTAGGATAAGGCCTGGCATGTAGTAAATCGTCAGCAAATATAAACTATTTTTTTTCATGTTTCTTTCTTTTGTGAATTTCTAGTCTTTCCTTTTGCCTGTTGTTTATATTAGTCCTTTGCCCATTTCTTGTTGTTTTACCCTAAGAGTCTGTTATAAAGGAAAGCTATACTCCTGGTCTATCACATTCTAATATTTTTCCCAATTTGTCATTAAAAATTCTGTTTATAGTTTCTTTTTTAATTATAAGTAGACAAATGCATCAATATGATTTTTGCCTTAGGTGCCCTGCTTAGAAAGGCCTTGTCCTCCCCAAGTTTATACTGATCATCACTCAGATCTCAGTCTACTGCTTTAATGGTTTTCTTTTTTACATTTAACTCTTTAATCCAGCTGGAATTAATTCAGAACAAGAAGGGAGCTATATTATCCAAATGTTATGCAATGGACAAGTATTACTTTTTTCATCAGAAAACCACTAAAAACTCTCAATATTAATACGAGCGTCAAACGCCTCACCAGCTTCGTCTCATCCATCTCACTCATTCGTGTCTCCGTCACTCCACTCAATGCCAGGTGCCCATGTTCACACTGACCAGGTCAGTTGTGAACACACTACTCTGATTTGCATAAAACCTGATCCTAGTCATTAGCCCACAGTTAAGGATAACTTTTCTATTGACATTCTCACTAATATAAACTACTAAGGTTTTCTCTATACCAGGGGTCAGTAAATTTTTTCACTGAATAGCCAGATAGTAAATGTTCTAGGCTTTTGGGCCATACA